>NW_027182913.1:467500-500000 GCF_041146395.1 Eulemur rufifrons | reverse complement strand
TTAAGGTTAGGGTCAGTGTTGAGATTTAGAGTGAGGGTTAACAGTTAGGGTAAAGGTTAAGCGTTAGGGTTAGGGATTAGTGATTAGGGATTTTGGTTATTGTTAGGGTTAGCGGTTAGGAGTTAGTGTTTTATGAAGGGGCATGGTTAGAATTAGGATTGGGGTTAGAGTTAAGGTGAGGTATAGGGGTTAGGTTTAGGGGTTAGTTTTAGGGTAAAAGGATAGGATTAGGGTTACGGGTTGGGCTTAGGTTTAGGGTTAAAGTTTACTGCTAGGGTTAGGGATAGGGTTCAGGGTTAGCTTTAGGGGTTCTGGTTAGGGTTAGGTGTTAGGTTAGTGTCAGGGTTAGGACTAGTCGTGAGGGTAAGGTTTAGGGTTAGCTTTAAGAGCTAGGGTTAGGTTTAATGGTTAGGATTAGGATTAGGGTTAAGGGTTAGGGTAAGGCTTAGGGGTTAGGGTGAAGGTTTAGGGTTTTTGTTAGGCATAGCGTTGGGGTTAGAAGTAAGGGTTACTGTCAGTGTCAGGGTTGTAGGTAGGGTTTCGGTTAGGGTTAGCGGTTTAGAATTAGGGTTAGGGATTAGGTGTCACAGTGATGACTAGGAGATAGGGTTAGAATTATGGGATAGCGGTTGTTCTCAGGAAATGGGTTATGCATTAACGTTAGGATAAGAGGTTAAAGTTAGGCGCACGGTGAGGTTTACGTGTTAAGGGGAGAAATAGGAACAGGGTTGGGTGTTATGTTCAGGGTTAGGGTTATCTGTTAAAGGTATTGTTTATGCTTAGCGCACGGGCCCTGTCTGCATTAGGCGGCGGGGGGACTTTAGGGGGCTGGGATTGTACCCGGGAACCCACTCTGTCATACTCTGGGTATGGGCCCGTGGGTTTCATGCAGGACACAGTGGTAGAGCCTCCTTTCACGCATGGCATGGGAGGATTGCAGGCTTTCTAAACTCTAAGAAAGCAAGAAGTCTGAGAATTAGATTTAGGGTTAGGATTATGGTTAGGGTTAAGGATGAAGTTTAGTGTTAGGGTGAGGGCTTAGGGTTAGGGCTTAGGGTTAGTGTTAAAGGTTACTCTTAGGTTTAACGGTTACACTTTTTTTTAGGGTTGAGGTTTACGGTTAGGGTTAAGATGAGTGGTTGGGGTTTGGTACAGGGTTAGGGTTAAGTGTTAGGTTTAGGGTTGAAGATTAGGATTAGGGTTAGGATTAAAGGTTAGAGTGAGAGTTAACGCTTAGTGTTAAGCTTAAGAATTAGGGGTTAGGGTTAGGTTTAGGGTTTGTTTTAGGGTTAGAGTTATGAGCTACGCTTTGTGTTAGAGGTTAGGGTTAGGTTTACTGGTCACGGTGAGGGTTACGTTTAGGGGTTAGGATTAGGGTTAGGGTTAAGGGATAGGATAAGGGTTAAGTGTTCGGAGTAGGGTGAGGGTTTAGTGTTAGGGTTATTATTAAGGATTAGGGGTAGGGTCAGGTTTAAATGCTTGGGTGCGGGTAATGGTTAGGGTCAGGGTTAAGGTTCACGGATTGGGTTAGTGTTAAGGGTTACGGGTAGGTTTAGGGTTCAGGGTTAGAGTTAGCATTAGGGCTTAAGGTTAGGATTAGGCGATAGGTTCGATTTAGGGTTAGATCTAGGCATTAGGGTAAGGGCTAGCGGTAGGGTTAAGAGATAGGGTTAGGTTTAATGCTTAGGATTAGGGTTAGGGTTTGGGGTTAAAGTAAGTGTTAGGGGTTAGGTTTAAGGATCAAAGGTTAGGGTTATTTTTAGCTGTAGTGTTAGGGTTAGGGATAAGGGATCCCATTAGCATTAAGGGTCTTCCTTACTGTAGGGTTAAGGGTTAGGCTTAGAGTTAAAGGTTAAGGTTAGGGTCAGTGTTAAGATTTAGGGTTAGGGTTAACGGTTAGGGTAAAGGTTAAGCGTTAGGGTTAGGGATTAGTGATTATGGTTTTTGGTTAGTGTTAGGGTTAGCGGTTAGGAGTTAGTGTTTTATGAAGGGGTATGGTTAGAATTAGGATTGGGGTTAGAGTTAGGGTGAGGTATAGGGGTTAGGTTTAGGGGTTAGTTTTAGGGTAAAAGGATAGGATTAGGGTTACGGGTTGGGCTTAGGTTTAGGGTTAAAGTTTACTGCTAGGGTTAGGGATAGGGTTCAGGGTTAGCTTTAGGGGTTCTGGTTAGGGTTAGGTGTTAGGTTAGTGTCAGCGTTAGGTCTAGTCGTGAGGGTTAGGTTTAGGGTTAGCTTTAAGAGCTAGGGTTAGGTTTAATGGTTAGGATTAGGATTAGGGTTAAGGGTTAGGGTAAGTCTTAGGGGTTAGGGTGAAGGGTTAGGGTCAAGGGTTAGGGTTTTTGTTAGGCATAGCGTTGGGGTTAGAAGTAAGGGTTACTGTCAGTGTTAGGGTTGTAGGTAGGGTTACGGTTAGGGTTAGCGGTTTAGAATTAGGGTTAGGGATTAGGTGTCACAGTGATGACTAGGAGATAGGGTTAGAATTATGGGATAGGGGTTGTTCTCAGGAAATGCGTTATGCATTAACGTTAGGATAAGAGGTTAAAGTTAGGCGCACGGTGAGGTTTACGTGTTAAGGGGAGAAATAGGAACAGGGTTGGGTGTTATGTTCAGGGTTAGGGTTATCTGTTAAAGGTATTGTTTATGCTTAGCGCACGGGCCCTGTCTGCATTAGGCGGGCGGGAGGGAGTTTTGGGGGCTGGGATTGTACCCGAGAACCCACTCTATCATACTCTGGGTATGGGTCCGTGGGTTTCATACAGGACACAGTGGTAGAGCCTCCTTTCACGCATGGCATGGGAGGATTCCAGGCTTTCTAAACTCTAAGAAAGCAAGAAGTCTGAGAATTAGATTTAGGGTTAGGATTATGGTTAGGGTTAAGGATGAAGTTTAGTGTTAGGGTGAGGGCTTAGGGTTAGGGATTAGGGTTAGGGTTAAAGGTTACTCTTAGGTTTAACGGTTACACTTTGGTTTAGGGTTGAGGTTTACGGTTAGGGTTAAGATGAGGGGTTAGGGTTTGGTACAGGGTTAGGGTTAAGTGTAAGGTTTAGGGTTGAAGATTAGGATTAGGGTTAGGATTATAGGATAGCGTGAGAGTTAACGCTTAGGGTTAAGGTTAAGAGTTAGGGTTTAGGGTTAGGGTTAGGGATAGGGTTAGTTTCAGTTAGTTTAGTGCTATGGTTTGTGTTAGAGGTTAGGGTTAGGTTTACTGGTGACGGTTAGGGTTACGTTTAGGGGTTAGCATTAGGGTTAGGGTTAAGGGATAGGATTAGGGATAAGTGTTGGCCTTAGGGTTAGGGTTTAGTGTTAGGGTTATCATTAAGGATTAGGGGTAGGGTCAGGGTTAAATGCTTTGGTGCGGGAAATGGTTAGGGTCAGGGTTAAGGTTGACGGATAGGGTTAGTGTTAAGGGTTACGGGTAGGTTTAGGGTTCAGGGTTAGAGTTAGCATTAGGGCTTAAGGTTAGGATTAGGCGGTAGTTTCGATTTAGGGTTAGATCTAGGCGTTAGGGTAAGGGCTAGCGTTAGGGTTAAGAGATAGGGTTAGGTTTAATGCTTAGGATTAGGGTTAGGGTTTGGGGTTAAATAAGTGTTAGGGGTTAGGTTTAAGGATCAAAGGTTAGGGTTATTTTTAGCTGTAGTGTTAGGGTTAGGGATAAGGGATCCCATTAGCATTAAGGGTCTTCCTTACTGTAGGGTTAAGGGTTAGGCTTAGAGTTAAAGGTTAAGGTTAGGGTCAGTGTTAAGATTTAGGGTGAGGGTTAACGGTTAGGGTAAAGGTTAAGCGTTAGGGTTAGGGATTAGTGATTAGGGTTTTTGGTTAGTGTTAGGGTTAGCGGTTAGGAGTTAGTGTTTTATGAAGGGGTATGGTTAGAATTAGGATTGGGGTTAGAGTTAGGGTGAGGTATAGGGGTTAGGTTTAGGGGTTAGTTTTAGGGTAAAAGGATAGGATTAGGGTTACGGGTTGGGCTTAGGTTTAGGGTTAAAGTTTACTGCTAGGGTTAGGGATAGGGTTCAGACTTAGCTTTAGGGCTTCTGCTTAGGGTTAGGTGTTAGGTTAGTGTTAGGGTTAGGTCTAGTCGTGAGGGCAAGGTTCAGGGTTATCTTTAAGAGCTAGGGTTAGGTTTAATGGTTAGGATTAGGATTAGGGTTAAGGGTTAGGGTAAGGCTTAGGGGTTAGGGTGCAGGGTTAGGGTTTTTGTTAGGCATAGCGTTGGGGTTAGAAGTAAGGGTTACTGTCAGTGTTAGGGTTGTAGGTAGGGTTACGGTTAGGGTTAGCGGTTTAGAATTAGGGTTAGGGATTAGGTGTCACAGTGATGACTAGGAGATAGGGTTAGAATTATGGGATAGGGGTTGTTCTCAGGAAATGCGTTATGCATTAACGTTAGGATAAGAGGTTAAAGTTAGGCGCACGGTGAGGTTTACGTGTTAAGGGGAGAAATAGGAACAGGGTTGGGTGTTATGTTCAGGGTTAGGGTTATCTGTTAAAGGTATTGTTTATGCTTAGCGCACGGGCCCTGTCTGCATTAGGCGGGCGGGGGGGAGTTTTGGGGGCTGGGATTGTACCCGAGAACCCACTCTATCATACTCTGGGTATGGGTCCGTGGGTTTCATACAGGACACAGTGGTAGAGCCTCCTTTCACGCATGGCATGGGAGGATTGCAGGCTTTCTAAACTCTAAGAAAGCAAGAAGTCTGAGAATTAGATTTAGGGTTAGGATTATGGTTAGGGTTAAGGATGAAGTTTAGTGTTAGGGTGAGGGCTTAGGGTTAGGGATTAGGGGCAGGGTTAAAGGTTACTCTTAGGTTTAACGGTTACACTTTGGTTTAGTGTTGACGTTTACGGTTAGGGTTAAGATGAGGGGTTAGGGTTTGGTACAGGGTTAGGGTTAAGTGTTAGGTTTAGGGTTGAAGATTAGGATTAGGGTTAGGATTAAAGGTTAGCGTGAGAGTTAACTCTTAGTGTTAAGGTTAAGAGTTAGGGTTTAGGGTTAGGGTTAGGGTTAGGGTTAGTTTTAGGGTTAGAGTTATGTGCTATGGTTTGTGTTAGAGGTTAGGGTTAGGTTTACTAGTCACGGTTAGGGTTACGTTTAGGGGGTAGCATTAGGGTTAGGCTTAGGGTTAGGGTTAGGGGATAGGATTAGGGATAAGTGTTGGGCTTAGGGTTAAGGTTTAGTGTTAGGGTTAGCATTAAGGATTAGGGTTAGGGTCAGGGTTAAATGCTTGGGTGCGGGTAATGGTTAGGGTCAGGGTTAAGGTTCACGGATAGGGTTAGTGTTAAGGGTTATGGGTAGGTTTAGGGTTCAGGGTTAGAGTTAGCATTAGGGCTTAAGGTTAGGATTAGGCGGTAGGTTAGACTTAGGGTTAGATCTAGGCCTTAGGGTAAGGGCTAGGGTTAGGGTTAAGAGGTGGGTTAGGTTTAATGCTTAGGATTAGGGTTAGGGTTTGGGGTTAAAGTAAGTGTTAGGGGTTAGGTTTAAGGATCAAAGGTTAGGGTTATTTTTAGCTGTAGTGTTAGGGTTAGGGATAAGGGATCCCATTAGCATTAAGGGTCTTCCTTACTGTAGGGTTAAGGGTTAGGCTTAGAGTTAAAGGTTAAGGTTAGGGTCAGTATTAAGATTTAGGGTGAGGGTTAACGGTTAGGGTAAAGGTTAAGCGTAAGGGTTAGGCATTAGTGATTAGGGTTTTTGGTTAGTGTTAAGGTTAGCGGTTAGGAGTTAGTGTTTTATGAAGGTGTATGGTTAGAATTAGGATTGGGGTTAGAGTTAGGGTGAGGTACAGGGGTTAGGTTTAGGGGTTAGTTTTAGGGTAAAAGGATAGGATTAGGGTTTCGGGTTGGGCTTAGGTTTAGGTTTAAAGTTACTGCTAGGGTTAGCGATAGGGTTCAGGGTTAGCATTAGGGGTTCTGGTTAGGGTTAGGTGTTAGGTTAGTGTCAGGGTTAGGTCTAGTCGTGAGGGTAAGGTTTAGGGTTAGCTTTAAGAGCTAGGGTTAGGTTTAATGGTTAGGATTAGGATTAGGGTTAAGGGTTAGGATAAGGCTTAGGGGTTAGGGTGAAGGGTTAGGGTCAAGGGTTAGGGTTTTTGTTAGGCATAGCGTTGGGGTTAGAAGTAAGGTTTACTGTCAGTGTTAGGGTTGTAGGTAGGGTTACGGTTAGGGTTAGCGGTTTAGAATTAGTGTTAGGGATTAGCTGTCACAGTGATGACTAGGAGATAGGGTTAGAATTATGGGATAGGGGTTGTTCTCAGGAAATGGTTTATGCATTAACGTTAGGATAAGAGGTTAAAGTTAGGCACACGGTGAGGTTTACGTGTTAAGGGGAGAAATAGGAACAGGGTTGGGTGTTATGTTCAGGGTTAGGGTTATCTGTTAAAGGTATTGTTTATGCTTAGCGCACGGGCCCTGTCTGCATTGGGCGGGCGGGGGGAGTTTACGGGGCTGGGATTGTACCTGGGAACCCACTCTATCATACTCTGGGTATGGGCCCGTGGGTTTCATGCAGGACGCAGTGGTAGAGCCTCCTTTCACGCATGGCATGGGAGGATTGCAGGCTTTCTAAACTCTAAGAAAGCAAGAAGTCTGAGAATTAGATTTAGGGTTAGGATTATGGTTAGGGTTAAGGATGAAGTTTAGTGTTAGGGTGAGGGCTTAGGGTTAGGGATTAGGGTTAGGGTTAAAGGTTACCCTTAGGTTTAACGGTTACACTTTGGTTTAGGGTTCAGGTTTACGGTTAGGGTTAAGATGAGGGGTTAGGGTTTGGTACAGGGTTAGGGTTAAGTGTTAGGTTTAGGGTTGAAGATTAGTATTAGGGTTAGGATTAAAGGTTAGCGTGAGAATTAACGCTTAGGGTTAAGGTTAAGAGTTAGGGTTTAGGGTTAGAGTTAGGGTTAGTTTTAGAGTTAGAGTTATGTGCTATGGTTTGTGTTAGAGGTTAGGGTTAGGTTTACTGGTCACGGCTAGGGTTAGGTTTAGGGGGTAGCATTAGGGTTAGGCTTATGGTTAGGGTTAAGGGATAGGATTAGGGATAAGTGTTGGGCTTAGGGTTAGGGTTTAGTGTTAGGGTTATCATTAAGGATTAGGGGTAGGGTCAGGGTTAAATGCTTGGGTGCGGGTAATGGTTAGGTTCAGGGTTAAGGTTCACGGATAGGGTTAGTGTTAAGGGTTACGAGTAGGTTTAGGGTTCAGGGTTAGAGTTAGCATTAGGGCTTAAGGTTAGGATTAGGCGGTAGTTTAGATTTAGGGTTAGATCTAGGCGTTAGGGTAAGGGCTAGCGTTAGGGTTAAGGATAGGGTTAGGTTTAATGCTTAGGATTAGGGTTAGGGTTTGGGGTTAAAGTAAGTGTTAGGGGTTAGGTTTAAGGATCAAAGGTTAGGGTTATTTTTAGCTGTAGTGTTACGGTTAGGGATAAGGGATCCCATTAGCATTAAGGGTCTTCCTTACTGTAGGGTTAAGGGTTAGGCTTAGAGTTAAAGGTTAAGGTTAGGGTCAGTGTTAAGATTTAGGGTGAGGGTTAACGGTTAGGGTAAAGGTTAAGAGTTAGGGTTAGGGATTAGTGATTAGGGATTTTGATTAGTGTTAGGGTTAGCGGTTAGGAGTTAGTGTTTTATGAAGGGGTATGGTTAGAATTAGGATTGGGGTTAGAGTTAGGGTGAGGTATAGGGGTTAGGTTTAGGGGTTAGTTTTAGGGTAAAAGGATAGGATTAGGGTTACGGGTTGGGCTTAGGTTTAGGGTTAAAGTTTACTGCTAGGGTTAGGGATAGGGTTCAGGCTTAGCTTTAGGGGTTCTGGTTAGGGTTAGGTGTTAGGTTAGTGTCAGGATTAAGTCTAGTCGTGAGGGTAAGGTTTAGGGTTAGCTTTAAGAGCTAGGGTTAGGTTTAATGGTTAGGATTAGGATTAGGGTTAAGGGTTAGGGTAAGGCTTAGGGGTTAGGGTGCAGGGTTAGGGTTTTTGTTAGGCATAGCGTTGGGGTTAGAAGTAAGGGTTACTGTCAGTGTTAGGGTTGTAGGTAGGGTTACGGTTAGGGTTAGCGGTTTAGAATTAGGGTTAGGGATTAGGTGTCACAGTGATGACTAGGAGATAGGGTTAGAATTATGGGATAGGGGTTGTTCTCAGGAAATGGGTTATGCATTAACGTTAGGATAAGAGGTTAAAGTTAGGCGCACGGTGACGTTTACGTGTTAAGGGGAGAAATAGGAACAGGGTTGGGTGTTATGTTCAGGGTTAGGGTTATCTGTTAAAGGTATTGTTTATGCTTAGCGCACGGGCCCTGTCTGCATTAGGCGGGCGGGGGGGAGTTTTGGGGGCTGGGATTGTACCCGAGAACCCACTCTATCATACTCTGGGTATGGGTCCGTGGGTTTCATACAGGACACAGTGGTAGAGCCTCCTTTCACGCATGGCATGGGAGGATTGCAGGCTTTCTAAACTCTAAGAAAGCAAGAAGTCTGAGAATTAGATTTAGGGTTAGGATTATGGTTAGGGTTAAGGATGAAGTTTAGTGTTAGGGTGAGGGCTTAGGGTTAGGGATTAGGGTTAGGGTTAAAGGTTACTCTTAGGTTTAACGGTTACACTTTGGTTTAGGGTTGAGGTTTACGGTTAGGGTTAAGATGAGGGGTTAGGGTTTGGTACAGGGTTAGGGTTAAGTGTAAGGTTTAGGGTTGAAGATTAGGATTAGGGTTAGGATTATAGGATAGCGTGAGAGTTAACGCTTAGGGTTAAGGTTAAGAGTTAGGGTTTAGGGTTAGGGTTAGGGATAGGGTTAGTTTCAGTTAGTTTAGTGCTATGGTTTGTGTTAGAGGTTAGGGTTAGGTTTACTGGTGACGGTTAGGGTTACGTTTAGGGGTTAGCATTAGGGTTAGGGTTAAGGGATAGGATTAGGGATAAGTGTTGGGCTTAGGGTTAGGGTTTAGTGTTAGGGTTATCATTAAGGATTAGGGGTAGGGTCAGGGTTAAATGCTTTGGTGCGGGAAATGGTTAGGGTCAGGGTTAAGGTTGACGGATAGGGTTAGTGTTAAGGGTTACGGGTAGGTTTAGGGTTCAGGGTTAGAGTTAGCATTAGGGCTTAAGGTTAGGATTAGGCGGTAGTTTCGATTTAGGGTTAGATCTAGGCGTTAGGGTAAGGGCTAGCGTTAGGGTTAAGAGATAGGGTTAGGTTTAATGCTTAGGATTAGGGTTAGGGTTTGGGGTTAAATAAGTGTTAGGGGTTAGGTTTAAGGATCAAAGGTTAGGGTTATTTTTAGCTGTAGTGTTAGGGTTAGGGATAAGGGATCCCATTAGCATTAAGGGTCTTCCTTACTGTAGGGTTAAGGGTTAGGCTTAGAGTTAAAGGTTAAGGTTAGGGTCAGTGTTAAGATTTAGGGTGAGGGTTAACGGTTAGGGTAAAGGTTAAGCGTTAGGGTTAGGGATTAGTGATTAGGGTTTTTGGTTAGTGTTAGGGTTAGCGGTTAGGAGTTAGTGTTTTATGAAGGGGTATGGTTAGAATTAGGATTGGGGTTAGAGTTAGGGTGAGGTATAGGGGTTAGGTTTAGGGGTTAGTTTTAGGGTAAAAGGATAGGATTAGGGTTACGGGTTGGGCTTAGGTTTAGGGTTAAAGTTTACTGCTAGGGTTAGGGATAGGGTTCAGACTTAGCTTTAGGGCTTCTGCTTAGGGTTAGGTGTTAGGTTAGTGTTAGGGTTAGGTCTAGTCGTGAGGGCAAGGTTCAGGGTTATCTTTAAGAGCTAGGGTTAGGTTTAATGGTTAGGATTAGGATTAGGGTTAAGGGTTAGGGTAAGGCTTAGGGGTTACGGTGCAGGGTTAGGGTTTTTGTTAGGCATAGCGTTGGGGTTAGAAGTAAGGGTTACTGTCAGTGTCAGGGTTGTAGGTAGGGTTTCGGTTAGGGTTAGCGGTTTAGAATTAGGGTTAGGGATTAGGTGTCACAGTGATGACTAGGAGATAGGGTTAGAATTATGGGATAGGGGTTGTTCTCAGGAAATGGGTTATGCATTAACGTTAGGATAAGAGGTTAAAGTTAGGCGCACGGTGAGGTTTACGTGTTAAGGGGAGAAATAGGAACAGGGTTGGGTGTTATGTTCAGGGTTAGGGTTATCTGTTAAAGGTATTGTTTATGCTTAGTGCACGGGCCCTGTCTGCATTGGGCGGGCGGGGGGAGTTTAGGGGGCTGGGATTGTACCCGGGAAGCAACTCTATCATACTCTGGGTATGAGCCCGTGGGTTTCATGCAGGACGCAGTGGTAAAGCCTCCTTTCACGCATGGCATGGGAGGATTGCAGGCTTTCTAAACTCTAAGAAAGCAAGAAGTCTGAGAATTAGATTTAGGGTTAGGATTATGGTTAGGGTTAAGGATGAAGTTTAGTGTTAGGGTGAGGGCTTAGGGTTAGGGATTAGGGGCAGGGTTAAAGGTTACTCTTAGGTTTAACGGTTACACTTTGGTTTAGTGTTGACGTTTACGTTTAGGGTTAAGATGAGGGGTTAGGGTTTGGTACAGGGTTAGGGTTAAGTGTTAGGTTTAGGGTTGAAGATTAGGATTAGGGTTAGGATTAAAGGTTAGCGTGAGAGTTAACTCTTAGTGTTAAGGTTAAGAGTTAGGGTTTAGGGTTAGGGTTAGGGTTAGGGTTAGTTTTAGGGTTAGAGTTATGTGCTATGGTTTGTGTTAGAGGTTAGGGTTAGGTTTACTAGTCACGGTTAGGGTTACGTTTAGGGGGTAGCATTAGGGTTAGGCTTAGGGTTAGGGTTAGGGGATAGGATTAGGGATAAGTGTTGGGCTTAGGGTTAGGGTTTAGTGTTAGGGTTAGCATTAAGGATTAGGGTTAGGGTCAGGGTTAAATGCTTGGGTGCGGGTAATGGTTAGGGTCAGGGTTAAGGTTCACGGATAGGGTTAGTGTTAAGGGTTATGGGTAGGTTTAGGGTTCAGGGTTAGAGTTAGCATTAGGGCTTAAGGTTAGGATTAGGCGGTAGGTTAGACTTAGGGTTAGATCTAGGCCTTAGGGTAAGGGCTAGGGTTAGGGTTAAGAGGTGGGTTAGGTTTAATGCTTAGGATTAGGGTTAGGGTTTGGGGTTAAAGTAAGTGTTAGGGGTTAGGTTTAAGGATCAAAGGTTAGGGTTATTTTTAGCTGTAGTGTTAGGGTTAGGGATAAGGGATCCCATTAGCATTAAGGGTCTTCCTTACTGTAGGGTTAAGGGTTAGACTTAGAGTTAAAGGTTAAGGTTAGGGTCAGTATTAAGATTTAGGGTGAGGGTTAACGGTTAGGGTAAAGGTTAAGCGTAAGGGTTAGGCATTAGTGATTAGGGTTTTTGGTTAGTGTTAAGGTTAGCGGTTAGGAGTTAGTGTTTTATGAAGGTGTATGGTTAGAATTAGGATTGGGGTTAGAGTTAGGGTGAGGTACAGGGGTTAGGTTTAGGGGTTAGTTTTAGGGTAAAAGGATAGGATTAGGGTTTCGGGTTGGGCTTAGGTTTAGGTTTAAAGTTACTGCTAGGGTTAGCGATAGGGTTCAGGGTTAGCATTAGGGGTTCTGGTTAGGGTTAGGTGTTAGGTTAGTGTCAGGTTTAGGTCTAGTCGTGAGGGTAAGGTTTAGGGTTAGCTTTAAGAGCTAGGGTTAGGTTTAATGGTTAGGATTAGGATTAGGGTTAAGGGTTAGGATAAGGCTTAGGGGTTAGGGTGAAGGGTTAGGGTCAAGGGTTAGGGTTTTTGTTAGGCATAGCGTTGGGGTTAGAAGTAAGGTTTACTGTCAGTGTTAGGGTTGTAGGTAGGGTTACGGTTAGGGTTAGCGGTTTAGAATTAGGGTTAGGGATTAGCTGTCACAGTGATGACTAGGAGATAGGGTTAGAATTATGGGATAGGGGTTGTTCTCAGGAAATGGTTTATGCATTAACGTTAGGATAAGAGGTTAAAGTTAGGCACACGGTGAGGTTTACGTGTTAAGGGGAGAAATAGGAACAGGGTTGGGTGTTATGTTCAGGGTTAGGGTTATCTGTTAAAGGTATTGTTTATGCTTAGCGCACGGGCCCTGTCTGCATTGGGCGGGCGGGGGGAGTTTAGGGGGCTGGGATTGTACCTGGGAACCCACTCTATCATACTCTGGGTATGGGCCCGTGGGTTTCATGCAGGACGCAGTGGTAGAGCCTCCTTTCACGCATGGCATGGGAGGATTGCAGGCTTTCTAAACTCTAAGAAAGCAAGAAGTCTGAGAATTAGATTTAGGGTTAGGATTATGGTTAGGGTTAAGGATGAAGTTTAGTGTTAGGGTGAGGGCTTAGGGTTAGGGATTAGGGTTAGGGTTAAAGGTTACCCTTAGGTTTAACGGTTACACTTTGGTTTAGGGTTCAGGTTTACGGTTAGGGTTAAGATGAGGGGTTAGGGTTTGGTACAGGGTTAGGGTTAAGTGTTAGGTTTAGGGTTGAAGATTAGTATTAGGGTTAGGATTAAAGGTTAGCGTGAGAATTAACGCTTAGGGTTAAGGTTAAGAGTTAGGGTTTAGGGTTAGGGTTAGGGTTAGATTTAGAGTTAGAGTTATGTGCTATGGTTTGTGTTAGAGGTTAGGGTTAGGTTTACTGGTCACGGCTAGGGTTAGGTTTAGGGGGTAGCATTAGGGTTAGGCTTATGGTTAGGGTTAAGGGATAGGATTAGGGATAAGTGTTGGGCTTAGGGTTAGGGTTTAGTGTTAGGGTTATCATTAAGGATTAGGGGTAGGGTCAGGGTTAAATGCTTGGTTGCGGGTAATGGTTAGGTTCAGGGTTAAGGTTCACGGATAGGGTTAGTGTTAAGGGTTACGAGTAGGTTTAGGGTTCAGGGTTAGAGTTAGCATTAGGGCTTAAGGTTAGGATTAGGCGGTAGGTTAGATTTAGGGTTAGATCTAGGCGTTAGGGTAAGTGCTAGCGTTAGGGTTAAGGATAGGGTTAGGTTTAATGCTTAGGATTAGGGTTAGGGTTTGGGGTTAAAGTAAGTGTTAGGGGTTAGGTTTAAGGATCCAAGGTTAGGGTTATTTTTAGCTGTAGTGTTACGGTTAGGGATAAGGGATCCCATTAGCATTAAGGGTCTTCCTTACTGTAGGGTTAAGGGTTAGGCTTAGAGTTAAAGGTTAAGGTTAGGGTCAGTGTTAAGATTTAGGGTGAGGGTTAACGGTTAGGGTAAAGGTTAAGCGTTAGGGTTAGGGATTAGTGATTAGGGATTTTGGTTAGTGTTAGGGTTAGCGGTTAGGAGTTAGTGTTTTATGAAGGGGTATGGTTAGAATTAGGATTGGGGTTAGAGTTAGGGTGAGGTACAGGGGTTAGGTTTAGGGGTTAGTTTTAGGGTAAAAGGATAGGATTAGGGTTACGGGTTGGGCTTAGGTTTAGGGTTAAAGTTTACTGCTAGGGTTAGCGATAGGGTTCAGGGTTAGCATTAGGGGTTCTGGTTAGGGTTAGGTGTTAGGTTAGTGTCAGGGTTAGGTCTAGTCGTGAGGGTAAGGTTTAGGGTTAGCTTTAAGAGCTAGGGTTAGGTTTAATGGTTAGGATTAGGATTAGGGTTAAGGGTTAGGATAAGGCTTAGGGGTTAGGGTGAAGGGTTAGGGTCAAGGGTTAGGGTTTTTGTTAGGCATAGCGTTGGGGTTAGAAGTAAGGTTTACTGTCAGTGTTAGGGTTGTAGGTAGGGTTACGGTTAGGGTTAGCGGTTTAGAATTAGGGTTAGGGATTAGCTGTCACAGTGATGACTAGGAGATAGGGTTAGAATTATGGGATAGGGGTTGTTCTCAGGAAATGGTTTATGCATTAACGTTAGGATAAGAGGTTAAAGTTAGGCACACGGTGAGGTTTACGTGTTAAGGGGAGAAATAGGAACAGGGTTGGGTGTTATGTTCAGGGTTAGGGTTATCTGTTAAAGGTATTGTTTATGCTTAGCGCACGGGCCCTGTCTGCATTGGGCGGGCGGGGGGAGTTTAGGGGGCTGGGATTGTACCTGGGAACCCACTCTATCATACTCTGGGTATGGGCCAGTGGGTTTCATGCAGGACGCAGTGGTAGAGCCTCCTTTCACGCATGGCATGGGAGGATTGCAGGCTTTCTAAACTCTAAGAAAGCAAGAAGTCTGAGAATTAGATTTAGGGTTAGGATTATGGTTAGGGTTAAGGATGAAGTTTAGTGTTAGGGTGAGGGCTTAGGGTTAGGGATTAGGGTTAGGGTTAAAGGTTACCCTTAGGTTTAACGGTTACACTTTGGTTTAGGGTTCAGGTTTACGGTTAGGGTTAAGATGAGGGGTTAGGGTTTGGTACAGGGTTAGGGTTAAGTGTAAGGTTTAGGGTTGAAGATTAGGATTAGGGTTAGGATTATAGGATAGCGTGAGAGTTAACGCTTAGGGTTAAGGTTAAGAGTTAGGGTTTAGGGTTAGGGTTAGGGATAGGGTTAGTTTCAGTTAGTTTAGTGCTATGGTTTGTGTTAGAGGTTAGGGTTAGGTTTACTGGTGACGGTTAGGGTTACGTTTAGGGGTTAGCATTAGGGTTAGGGTTAAGGGATAGGATTAGGGATAAGTGTTGGCCTTAGGGTTAGGGTTTAGTGTTAGGGTTATCATTAAGGATTAGGGGTAGGGTCAGGGTTAAATGCTTTGGTGCGGGAAATGGTTAGGGTCAGGGTTAAGGTTGACGGATAGGGTTAGTGTTAAGGGTTACGGGTAGGTTTAGGGTTCAGGGTTAGAGTTAGCATTAGGGCTTAAGGTTAGGATTAGGCGGTAGTTTCGATTTAGGGTTAGATCTAGGCGTTAGGGTAAGGGCTAGCGTTAGGGTTAAGAGATAGGGTTAGGTTTAATGCTTAGGATTAGGGTTAGGGTTTGGGGTTAAATAAGTGTTAGGGGTTAGGTTTAAGGATCAAAGGTTAGGGTTATTTTTAGCTGTAGTGTTAGGGTTAGGGATAAGGGATCCCATTAGCATTAAGGGTCTTCCTTACTGTAGGGTTAAGAGTTAGGCTTAGAGTTAAAGGTTAAGGTTAGGGTCAGTGTTAAGATTTAGGGTGAGGGTTAACGGTTAGGGTAAAGGTTAAGCGTTAGGGTTAGGGATTAGTGATTAGGGTTTTTGGTTAGTGTTAGGGTTAGCGGTTAGGAGTTAGTGTTTTATGAAGGGGTATGGTTAGAATTAGGATTGGGGTTAGAGTTAGGGTGAGGTATAGGGGTTAGGTTTAGGGGTTAGTTTTAGGGTAAAAGGATAGGATTAGGGTTACGGGTTGGGCTTAGGTTTAGGGTTAAAGTTTACTGCTAGGGTTAGGGATAGGGTTCAGACTTAGCTTTAGGGGTTCTACTTAGGGTTAGGTGTTAGGTTAGTGTTAGGGTTAGGTCTAGTCGTGAGGGCAAGGTTCAGGGTTATCTTTAAGAGCTAGGGTTAGGTTTAATGGTTAGGATTAGGATTAGGGTTAAGGGTTAGGGTACGGCTTAGGGGTTAGGGTGCAGGGTTAGGGTTTTTGTTAGGCATAGCGTTGGGGTTAGAAGTAAGGGTTACTGTCAGTGTTAGGGTTGTAGGTAGGGTTACGGTTAGGGTTAGCGGTTTAGAATTAGGGTTAGGGATTAGGTGTCACAGTGATG
The DNA here is from genome assembly GCF_041146395.1 of Eulemur rufifrons. NCBI lineage: Eukaryota > Metazoa > Chordata > Mammalia > Primates > Lemuridae > Eulemur > Eulemur rufifrons. The sequence goes on along the minus strand of NW_027182913.1, from coordinate 484,470 downwards.
ACTAGGAGATAGGGTTAGAATTATGGGATAGGGGTTGTTCTCAGGAAATGCGTTATGCATTAACGTTAGGATAAGAGGTTAAAGTTAGGCGCACGGTGAGGTTTACGTGTTAAGGGGAGAAATAGGAACAGGGTTGGGTGTTATGTTCAGGGTTAGGGTTATCTGTTAAAGGTATTGTTTATGCTTAGCGCACGGGCCCTGTCTGCATTAGGCGGGCGGGGGGGAGTTTTGGGGGCTGGGATTGTACCCGAGAACCCACTCTATCATACTCTGGGTATGGGTCCGTGGGTTTCATACAGGACACAGTGGTAGAGCCTCCTTTCACGCATGGCATGGGAGGATTGCAGGCTTTCTAAACTCTAAGAAAGCAAGAAGTCTGAGAATTAGATTTAGGGTTAGGATTATGGTTAGGGTTAAGGATGAAGTTTAGTGTTAGGGTGAGGGCTTAGGGTTAGGGATTAGGGTTAGGGTTAAAGGTTACTCTTAGGTTTAACGTTTACACTTTGGTTTAGGGTTGAGGTTTACGGTTAGGGTTAAGATGAGGGGTTAGGGTTTGGTACAGGGTTAGGGTTAAGTGTAAGGTTTAGGGTTGAAGATTAGGATTAGGGTTAGGATTATAGGATAGCGTGAGAGTTAACGCTTAGGGTTAAGGTTAAGAGTTAGGGTTTAGGGTTAGGTTTAGGGTTTGGGTTAGTTTTAGGGTTAGAGTTATGTGCTATGGTTTGTGTTAGAGGTTAGGGTTAGATTTACTGGTGACGGTTAGGGTTACGTTTAGGGGTTAGCATTAGGGTTAGGGTTAGGGTTAGGGTTAAGGGATAGGATTACGGTTAAGTGTTGGCCTTAGGGTTAGGGTTTAGTGTTAGGGTTACCATTAAGGACTAGGGGTAGGGTCAGGGTTAAATGCCTGGGTGCGGGTAATGGTTAGGGTCAGGGTTAAGGTTCACGGATAGGGTTAGTGTTAAGGGTTACGGGTAGGTTTAGGGTTCAGGGTTAGAGTTAGCATTAGGGCTTAAGGTTAGGATTAGGCGGTAGGTTAGATTTAGGTTAGATCTAGGCGTTCGGGTAAGGGCTAGCGTTAGGGTTAAGAGATAGGGTTAGGTTTAATGCTTAGGATTAGGGTTAGGGTTTGGGGTTAAAGTAAGTGTTAGGGGTTAGATTTAAGGATCAAAGGTTAGGGTTATTTTTAGCTGTAGTGTTAGGGTTAGGGATAAGGGATCCCATTAGCATTAAGGGTCTTCCTTACTGTAGGGTTAAGGGTTAGGCTTAGAGTTAAAGGTTAAGGTTAGGGTCAGTATTAAGATTTAGGGTGAGGGTTAACGGTTAGGGTAAAGGTTAAGCGTAAGGGTTAGGCATTAGTGATTAGGGTTTTTGGTTAGTGTTAAGGTTAGCGGTTAGGAGTTAGTGTTTTATGAAGGTGTATGGTTAGAATTAGGATTGGGGTTAGAGTTAGGGTGAGGTACAGGGGTTAGGTTTAGGGGTTAGTTTTAGGGTAAAAGGATAGGATTAGGGTTTCGGGTTGGGCTTAGGTTTAGGTTTAAAGTTACTGCTAGGGTTAGCGATAGGGTTCAGGGTTAGCATTAGGGGTTCTGGTTAGGGTTAGGTGTTAGGTTAGTGTCAGGGTTAGGTCTAGTCGTGAGGGTAAGGTTTAGGGTTAGCTTTAAGAGCTAGGGTTAGGTTTAATGGTTAGGATTAGGATTAGGGTTAAGGGTTAGGATAAGGCTTAGGGGTTAGGGTGAAGGGTTAGGGTCAAGGGTTAGGGTTTTTGTTAGGCATAGCGTTGGGGTTAGAAGTAAGGTTTACTGTCAGTGTTAGGGTTGTAGGTAGGGTTACGGTTAGGGTTAGCGGTTTAGAATTAGGGTTAGGGATTAGCTGTCACAGTGATGACTAGGAGATAGGGTTAGAATTATGGGATAGGGGTTGTTCTCAGGAAATGGTTTATGCATTAACGTTAGGATAAGAGGTTAAAGTTAGGCACACGGTGAGGTTTACGTGTTAAGGGGAGAAATAGGAACAGGGTTGGGTGTTATGTTCAGGGTTAGGGTTATCTGTTAAAGGTATTGTTTATGCTTAGCGCACGGGCCCTGTCTGCATTGGGCGGGCGGGGGGAGTTTACGGGGCTGGGATTGTACCTGGGAACCCACTCTATCATACTCTGGGTATGGGCCCGTGGGTTTCATGCAGGACGCAGTGGTAGAGCCTCCTTTCACGCATGGCATGGGAGGATTGCAGGCTTTCTAAACTCTAAGAAAGCAAGAAGTCTGAGAATTAGATTTAGGGTTAGGATTATGGTTAGGGTTAAGGATGAAGTTTAGTGTTAGGGTGAGGGCTTAGGGTTAGGGATTAGGGTTAGGGTTAAAGGTTACCCTTAGGTTTAACGGTTACACTTTGGTTTAGGGTTCAGGTTTACGGTTAGGGTTAAGATGAGGGGTTAGGGTTTGGTACAGGGTTAGGGTTAAGTGTTAGGTTTAGGGTTGAAGATTAGTATTAGGGTTAGGATTAAAGGTTAGCGTGAGAATTAACGCTTAGGGTTAAGGTTAAGAGTTAGGGTTTAGGGTTAGAGTTAGGGTTAGTTTTAGAGTTAGAGTTATGTGCTATGGTTTGTGTTAGAGGTTAGGGTTAGGTTTACTGGTCACGGCTAGGGTTAGGTTTAGGGGGTAGCATTAGGGTTAGGCTTATGGTTAGGGTTAAGGGATAGGATTAGGGATAAGTGTTGGGCTTAGGGTTAGGGTTTAGTGTTAGGGTTATCATTAAGGATTAGGGGTAGGGTCAGGGTTAAATGCTTGGGTGCGGGTAATGGTTAGGTTCAGGGTTAAGGTTCACGGATAGGGTTAGTGTTAAGGGTTACGAGTAGGTTTAGGGTTCAGGGTTAGAGTTAGCATTAGGGCTTAAGGTTAGGATTAGGCGGTAGGTTAGATTTAGGGTTAGATCTAGGCGTTAGGGTAAGGGCTAGCGTTAGGGTTAAGGATAGGGTTAGGTTTAATGCTTAGGATTAGGGTTAGGGTTTGGGGTTAAAGTAAGTGTTAGGGGTTAGGTTTAAGGATCAAAGGTTAGGGTTATTTTTAGCTGTAGTGTTACGGTTAGGGATAAGGGATCCCATTAGCATTAAGGGTCTTCCTTACTGTAGGGTTAAGGGTTAGGCTTAGAGTTAAAGGTTAAGGTTAGGGTCAGTGTTAAGATTTAGGGTGAGGGTTAACGGTTAGGGTAAAGGTTAAGCGTTAGGGTTAGGGATTAGTGATTAGGGATTTTGGTTAGTGTTAGGGTTAGCGGTTAGGAGTTAGTGTTTTATGAAGGGGTATGGTTAGAATTAGGATTGGGGTTAGAGTTAGGGTGAGGTATAGGGGTTAGGTTTAGGGGTTAGTTTTAGGGTAAAAGGATAGGATTAGGGTTACGGGTTGGGCTTAGGTTTAGGGTTAAAGTTTACTGCTAGGGTTAGGGATAGGGTTCAGGCTTAGCTTTAGGGGTTCTGGTTAGGGTTAGGTGTTAGGTTAGTGTCAGGATTAAGTCTAGTCGTGAGGGTAAGGTTTAGGGTTAGCTTTAAGAGCTAGGGTTAGGTTTAATGGTTAGGATTAGGATTAGGGTTAAGGGTTAGGGTAAGGCTTAGGGGTTAGGGTGCAGGGTTAGGGTTTTTGTTAGGCATAGCGTTGGGGTTAGAAGTAAGGGTTACTGTCAGTGTTAGGGTTGTAGGTAGGGTTACGGTTAGGGTTAGCGGTTTAGAATTAGGGTTAGGGATTAGGTGTCACAGTGATGACTAGGAGATAGGGTTAGAATTATGGGATAGGGGTTGTTCTCAGGAAATGGGTTATGCATTAACGTTAGGATAAGAGGTTAAAGTTAGGCGCACGGTGAGGTTTACGTGTTAAGGGGAGAAATAGGAACAGGGTTGGGTGTTATGTTCAGGGTTAGGGTTATCTGTTAAAGGTATTGTTTATGCTTAGCGCACGGGCCCTGTCTGCATTAGGCGGGCGGGGGGGAGTTTTGGGGGCTGGGATTGTACCCGAGAACCCACTCTATCATACTCTGGGTATGGGTCCGTGGGTTTCATACAGGACACAGTGGTAGAGCCTCCTTTCACGCATGGCATGGGAGGATTGCAGGCTTTCTAAACTCTAAGAAAGCAAGAAGTCTGAGAATTAGATTTAGGGTTAGGATTATGGTTAGGGTTAAGGATGAAGTTTAGTGTTAGGGTGAGGGCTTAGGGTTAGGGATTAGGGTTAGGGTTAAAGGTTACTCTTAGGTTTAACGGTTACACTTTGGTTTAGGGTTGAGGTTTACGGTTAGGGTTAAGATGAGGGGTTAGGGTTTGGTACAGGGTTAGGGTTAAGTGTAAGGTTTAGGGTTGAAGATTAGGATTAGGGTTAGGATTATAGGATAGCGTGAGAGTTAACGCTTAGGGTTAAGGTTAAGAGTTAGGGTTTAGGGTTAGGGTTAGGGATAGGGTTAGTTTCAGTTAGTTTAGTGCTATGGTTTGTGTTAGAGGTTAGGGTTAGGTTTACTGGTGACGGTTAGGGTTACGTTTAGGGGTTAGCATTAGGGTTAGGGTTAAGGGATAGGATTAGGGATAAGTGTTGGCCTTAGGGTTAGGGTTTAGTGTTAGGGTTATCATTAAGGATTAGGGGTAGGGTCAGGGTTAAATGCTTTGGTGCGGGAAATGGTTAGGGTCAGGGTTAAGGTTGACGGATAGGGTTAGTGTTAAGGGTTACGGGTAGGTTTAGGGTTCAGGGTTAGAGTTAGCATTAGGGCTTAAGGTTAGGATTAGGCGGTAGTTTCGATTTAGGGTTAGATCTAGGCGTTAGGGTAAGGGCTAGCGTTAGGGTTAAGAGATAGGGTTAGGTTTAATGCTTAGGATTAGGGTTAGGGTTTGGGGTTAAAGTAAGTGTTAGGGGTTAGGTTTAAGGATCAAAGGTTAGGGTTATTTTTAGCTGTAGTGTTAGGGTTAGGGATATGGGATCCCATTAGCATTAAGGGTCTTCCTTACTGTAGGGTTAAGGGTTAGGCTTAGAGTTAAAGGTTAAGGTTAGGGTCAGTGTTAAGATTTAGGGTGAGGGTTAACGGTTAGGGTAAAGGTTAAGCGTTAGGGTTAGGGATTAGTGATTAGGGTTTTTGGTTAGTGTTAGGGTTAGCGGTTAGGAGTTAGTGTTTTATGAAGGGGTATGGTTAGAATTAGGATTGGGGTTAGAGTTAGGGTGAGGTATAGGGGTTAGGTTTAGGGGTTAGTTTTAGGGTAAAAGGATAGGATTAGGGTTACGGGTTGGGCTTAGGTTTAGGGTTAAAGTTTACTGCTAGGGTTAGGGATAGGGTTCAGACTTAGCTTTAGGGCTTCTGCTTAGGGTTAGGTGTTAGGTTAGTGTTAGGGTTAGGTCTAGTCGTGAGGGCAAGGTTCAGGGTTATCTTTAAGAGCTAGGGTTAGGTTTAATGGTTAGGATTAGGATTAGGGTTAAGGGTTAGGGTAAGGCTTAGGGGTTACGGTGCAGGGTTAGGGTTTTTGTTAGGCATAGCGTTGGGGTTAGAAGTAAGGGTTACTGTCAGTGTCAGGGTTGTAGGTAGGGTTTCGGTTAGGGTTAGCGGTTTAGAATTAGGGTTAGGGATTAGGTGTCACAGTGATGACTAGGAGATAGGGTTAGAATTATGGGATAGGGGTTGTTCTCAGGAAATGGGTTATGCATTAACGTTAGGATAAGAGGTTAAAGTTAGGCGCACGGTGAGGTTTACGTGTTAAGGGGAGAAATAGGAACAGGGTTGGGTGTTATGTTCAGGGTTAGGGTTATCTGTTAAAGGTATTGTTTATGCTTAGTGCACGGGCCCTGTCTGCATTGGGCGGGCGGGGGGAGTTTAGGGGGCTGGGATTGTACCCGGGAAGCAACTCTATCATACTCTGGGTATGAGCCCGTGGGTTTCATGCAGGACGCAGTGGTAAAGCCTCCTTTCACGCATGGCATGGGAGGATTGCAGGCTTTCTAAACTCTAAGAAAGCAAGAAGTCTGAGAATTAGATTTAGGGTTAGGATTATGGTTAGGGTTAAGGATGAAGTTTAGTGTTAGGGTGAGGGCTTAGGGTTAGGGATTAGGGGCAGGGTTAAAGGTTACTCTTAGGTTTAACGGTTACACTTTGGTTTAGTGTTGACGTTTACGTTTAGGGTTAAGATGAGGGGTTAGGGTTTGGTACAGGGTTAGGGTTAAGTGTTAGGTTTAGGGTTGAAGATTAGGATTAGGGTTAGGATTAAAGGTTAGCGTGAGAGTTAACTCTTAGTGTTAAGGTTAAGAGTTAGGGTTTAGGGTTAGGGTTAGGGTTAGGGTTAGTTTTAGGGTTAGAGTTATGTGCTATGGTTTGTGTTAGAGGTTAGGGTTAGGTTTACTAGTCACGGTTAGGGTTACGTTTAGGGGGTAGCATTAGGGTTAGGCTTAGGGTTAGGGTTAGGGGATAGGATTAGGGATAAGTGTTGGGCTTAGGGTTAGGGTTTAGTGTTAGGGTTAGCATTAAGGATTAGGGTTAGGGTCAGGGTTAAATGCTTGGGTGTGGGTAATGGTTAGGGTCAGGGTTAAGGTTCACGGATAGGGTTAGTGTTAAGGGTTATGGGTAGGTTTAGGGTTCAGGGTTAGAGTTAGCATTAGGGCTTAAGGTTAGGATTAGGCGGTAGGTTAGACTTAGGGTTAGATCTAGGCCTTAGGGTAAGGGCTAGGGTTAGGGTTAAGAGGTGGGTTAGGTTTAATGCTTAGGATTAGGGTTAGGGTTTGGGGTTAAAGTAAGTGTTAGGGGTTAGGTTTAAGGATCAAAGGTTAGGGTTATTTTTAGCTGTAGTGTTAGGGTTAGGGATAAGGGATCCCATTAGCATTAAGGGTCTTCCTTACTGTAGGGTTAAGGGTTAGACTTAGAGTTAAAGGTTAAGGTTAGGGTCAGTATTAAGATTTAGGGTGAGGGTTAACGGTTAGGGTAAAGGTTAAGCGTAAGGGTTAGGCATTAGTGATTAGGGTTTTTGGTTAGTGTTAAGGTTAGCGGTTAGGAGTTAGTGTTTTATGAAGGTGTATGGTTAGAATTAGGATTGGGGTTAGAGTTAGGGTGAGGTACAGGGGTTAGGTTTAGGGGTTAGTTTTAGGGTAAAAGGATAGGATTAGGGTTTCGGGTTGGGCTTAGGTTTAGGTTTAAAGTTACTGCTAGGGTTAGCGATAGGGTTCAGGGTTAGCATTAGGGGTTCTGGTTAGGGTTAGGTGTTAGGTTAGTGTCAGGTTTAGGTCTAGTCGTGAGGGTAAGGTTTAGGGTTAGCTTTAAGAGCTAGGGTTAGGTTTAATGGTTAGGATTAGGATTAGGGTTAAGGGTTAGGATAAGGCTTAGGGGTTAGGGTGAAGGGTTAGGGTCAAGTGTTAGGGTTTTTGTTAGGCATAGTGTTGGGGTTAGAAGTAAGGTTTACTGTCAGTGTTAGGGTTGTAGGTAGGGTTACGGTTAGGGTTAGCGGTTTAGAATTAGGGTTAGGGATTAGCTGTCACAGTGATGACTAGGAGATAGGGTTAGAATTATGGGATAGGGGTTGTTCTCAGGAAATGGTTTATGCATTAACGTTAGGATAAGAGGTTAAAGTTAGGCACACGGTGAGGTTTACGTGTTAAGGGGAGAAATAGGAACAGGGTTGGGTGTTATGTTCAGGGTTAGGGTTATCTGTTAAAGGTATTGTTTATGCTTAGCGCACGGGCCCTGTCTGCATTGGGCGGGCGGGGGGAGTTTAGGGGGCTGGGATTGTACCCGGGAACCCACTCTATCATACTCTGGGTATGGGCCCGTGGGTTTCATGCAGGACGCAGTGGTAGAGCCTCCTTTCACGCATGGCATGGGAGGATTGCAGGCTTTCTAAACTCTAAGAAAGCAAGAAGTCTGAGAATTAGATTTAGGGTTAGGATTATGGTTAGGGTTAAGGATGAAGTTTAGTGTTAGGGTGAGGGCTTAGGGTTAGGGATTAGGGTTAGGGTTAAAGGTTACCCTTAGGTTTAACGGTTACACTTTGGTTTAGGGTTCAGGTTTACGGTTAGGGTTAAGATGAGGGGTTAGGGTTTGGTACAGGGTTAGGGTTAAGTGTTAGGTTTAGGGTTGAAGATTAGTATTAGGGTTAGGATTAAAGGTTAGCGTGAGAATTAACGCTTAGGGTTAAGGTTAAGAGTTAGGGTTTAGGGTTAGGGTTAGGGTTAGTTTTAGAGTTAGAGTTATGTGCTATGGTTTGTGTTAGAGGTTAGGGTTAGGTTTACTGGTCACGGCTAGGGTTAGGTTTAGGGGGTAGCATTAGGGTTAGGCTTATGGTTAGGGTTAAGGGATAGGATTAGGGATAAGTGTTGGGCTTAGGGTTAGGGTTTAGTGTTAGGGTTATCATTAAGGATTAGGGGTAGGGTCAGGGTTAAATGCTTGGGTGCGGGTAATGGTTAGGTTCAGGGTTAAGGTTCACGGATAGGGTTAGTGTTAAGGGTTACGAGTAGGTTTAGGGTTCAGGGTTAGAGTTAGCATTAGGGCTTAAGGTTAGGATTAGGCGGTAGGTTAGATTTAGGGTTAGATCTAGGCGTTAGGGTAAGTGCTAGCGTTAGGGTTAAGGATAGGGTTAGGTTTAATGCTTAGGATTAGGGTTAGGGTTTGGGGTTAAAGTAAGTGTTAGGGGTTAGGTTTAAGGATCAAAGGTTAGGGTTATTTTTAGCTGTAGTGTTACGGTTAGGGATAAGGGATCCCATTAGCATTAAGGGTCTTCCTTACTGTAGGGTTAAGGGTTAGGCTTAGAGTTAAAGGTTAAGGTTAGGGTCAGTGTTAAGATTTAGGGTGAGGGTTAACGGTTAGGGTAAAGGTTAAGCGTTAGGGTTAGGGATTAGTGATTAGGGATTTTGGTTAGTGTTAGGGTTAGCGGTTAGGAGTTAGTGTTTTATGAAGGTGTATGGTTAGAATTAGGATTGGGGTTAGAGTTAGGGTGAGGTATAGGGGTTAGGTTTAGGGGTTAGTTTTAGGGTAAAAGGATAGGATTAGGGTTACGGGTTGGGCTTAGGTTTAGGGTTAAAGTTTACTGCTAGGGTTAGGGATAGGGTTCAGGCTTAGCTTTAGGGGTTCTGGTTAGGGTTAGGTGTTAGGTTAGTGTCAGGATTAAGTCTAGTCGTGAGGGTAAGGTTTAGGGTTAGCTTTAAGAGCTAGGGTTAGGTTTAATGGTTAGGATTAGGATTAGGGTTAAGGGTTAGGGTAAGGCTTAGGGGTTAGGGTGAAGGGATAGGGTCAAGGGTTAGGGTTTTTGTTAGGCATAGCGTTGGGGTTAGCAGTAAGGGTATAGTCAGTGTTAGCGTTGTAGGTAGGGTTACGGTTAGGGTTAGCGGTTTAGAATTAGGGTTAGAGATTAGGTGTCACAGTGATGACTAGGAGATAGGGTTACAATTATGGGATAGGGGTTGTTCTCAGGAAATGGGTTATGCATTAACGTTAGGATAAGAGGTTAAAGTTAGGCGCACGGTGACGTTTACGTGTTAAGGGGAGAAATAGGAACAGGGTTGGGTGTTATGTTCAGGGTTAGGGTTATCTGTTAAAGGTATCGTTTATGCTTAGCACACGGGCCCTGTCTGCATTAGGCAGGCGGGGGGAGTTTAGCGGGCTGGGATTGTACCCGGGAAACTACTCTATCATACCCTGGGTATGGGCCCGTGGGTTTCATGCAGGACACAGTGGTAGAGCCTCCTTTCACGCATGGCATGGGAGGATTGCAGGCTTTCTAAACTCTAAGAAAGCAAGAAGTCTGAGAATTAGATTTAGGGTTAGGATTATGGTTAGGGTTAAGGATGAAGTTTAGTGTTAGGGTGAGGGCTTAGGGTTAGGGATTAGGGTTAGGGTTAAAGGTTACTCTTAGGTTTAACGGTTACACTTTGGTTTAGGGTTGAGGTTTACGGTTAGGGTTAAGATGAGGGGTTAGGGTTTGGTACAGGGTTAGGGTTAAGTGTAAGGATAGGGTTGAAGATTAGGATTAGGGTTAGGATTATAGGATAGCGTGAGAGTTAACGCTTAGGGTTAAGTTTAAGAGTTAGGGTTTAGGGTTAGGGTTAGGGATAGGGTTAGTTTCAGTTAGTTTAGTGCTATGGTTTGTGTTAGAGGTTAGGGTTAGGTTTACTGGTGACGGTTAGGGTTACGTTTAGGGGTTAGCATTAGGGTTAGGGTTAAGGGATAGGATTAGGTATAAGTGTTGGGCTTAGGGTTAGGGTTTAGTGTTAGGGTTATCATTAAGGATTAGGGGTAGGGTCAGGGTTAAATGCTTTGGTGCGGGAAATGGTTAGGGTCAGGGTTAAGGTTGACGGATAGGGTTAGTGTTAAGGGTTACGGGTAGGTTTAGGGTTCAGGGTTAGAGTTAGCATTAGGGCTTAAGGTTAGGATTAGGCGGTAGTTTCGATTTAGGGTTAGATCTAGGCGTTAGGGTAAGGGCTAGCGTTAGGGTTAAGAGATAGGGTTAGGTTTAATACTTAGGATTAGGGTTAGGGTTTGGGGTTAAATAAGTGTTAGGGGTTAGGTTTAAGGATCAAAGGTTAGGGTTATTTTTAGCTGTAGTGTTAGGGTTAGGGATAAGGGATCCCATTAGCATTAAGGGTCTTCCTTACTGTAGGGTTAAGGGTTAGGCTTAGAGTTAAAGGTTAAGGTTAGGGTCAGTGTTAAGATTTAGGGTGAGGGTTAACGGTTAGGGTAAAGGTTAAGCGTTAGGGTTAGGGATTAGTGATTAGGGTTTTTGGTTAGTGTTAGGGTTAGCGGTTAGGAGTTAGTGTTTTATGAAGGGGTATGGTTAGAATTAGGATTGGGGTTAGAGTTAGGGTGAGGTACAGGGGTTAGGTTTAGGGGTTAGTTTTAGGGTAAAAGGATAGGATTAGGGTTACGGGTTGGGCTTAGGTTTAGGGTTAAAGTTTACTGCTAGGGTTAGGGATAGGGTTTAGGCTTAGCTTTAGGGGTTCTGGTTAGGGTTAGGTGTTAGGTTAGTGTCAGGGTTAGGTCTAGTCGTGAGGGCAAGGTTCAGGGTTATCTTTAAGAGCTAGGGTTAGGTTTAATGTTTAGGATTAGGATTAGGGTTAAGGGTTAGGGTACGGCTTAGGGGTTAGGGTGCAGGGTTAGGGTTTTTGTTAGGCATAGCGTTGGGGTTAGAAGTAAGGGTTACTGTCAGTGTCAGGGTTGTAGGTAGGGTTTCGGTTAGGGTTAGCGGTTTAGAATTAGGGTTAGGGATTAGGTGTCACAGTGATGACTAGGAGATAGGGTTAGAATTATGGGATAGGGGTTGTTCTCAGGAAATGGGTTATGCATTAACGTTAGGATAAGAGGTTAAAGTTAGGCGCACGGTGAGGTTTACGTGTTAAGGGGAGAAATAGGAACAGGGTTGGGTGTTATGTTCAGGGTTAGGGTTATCTGTTAAAGGTATTGTTTATGCTTAGTGCACGGGCCCTGTCTGCATTGGGCGGGCGGGGGGAGTTTAGGGGGCTGGGATTGTACCCGGGAAGCCACTCTATCATACTCTGGGTATGAGCCCGTGGGTTTCATGCAGGACGCAGTGGTAAAGCCTCCTTTCACGCATGGCATGGGAGGATTGCAGGCTTTCTAAACTCTAAGAAAGCAAGAAGTCTGAGAATTAGATTTAGGGTTAGGATTATGGTTAGGGTTAAGGATGAAGTTTAGTGTTAGGGTGAGGGCTTAGGGTTAGGGATTAGGGTTAGGGTTAAAGGTTACTCTTAGGTTTAACGGTTACACTTTGGTTTAGTGTTGACGTTTACGGTTAGGGTTAAGATGAGGGTTTAGGGTTTGGTACAGGGTTAGGGTTAAGTGTTAGGTTTAGGGTTGAAGATTAGGATTAGGGTTAGGATTAAAGGTTAGCGTGAGAGTTAACTCTTAGTGTTAAGGTTAAGAGTTAGGGTTTAGGGTTAGGGTTAGGGTTAGGGTTAGTTTTAGGGTTAGAGTTATGTGCTATGGTTTGTGTTAGAGGTTAGGGTTAGGTTTACTAGTCACGGTTAGGGTTACGTTTAGGGGGTAGCATTAGGGTTAGGCTTAGGGTTAGGGTTAGGGGATAGGATTAGGGATAAGTGTTGGGCTTAGGGTTAGGGTTTAGTGTTAGGGTTAGCATTAAGGATTAGGGTTAGGGTCAGGGTTAAATGCTTGGGTGCGGGTAATGGTTAGGGTCAGGGTTAAGGTTCACGGATAGGGTTAGTGTTAAGGGTTATGGGTAGGTTTAGGGTTCAGGGTTAGAGTTAGCATTAGGGCTTAAGGTTAGGATTAGGCGGTAGGTTAGACTTAGGGTTAGATCTAGGCCTTAGGGTAAGGGCTAGGGTTAGGGTTAAGAGGTGGGTTAGGTTTAATGCTTAGGATTAGGGTTAGGGTTTGGGGTTAAAGTAAGTGTTAGGGGTTAGGTTTAAGGATCAAAGGTTAGGGTTATTTTTAGCTGTAGTGTTAGGGTTAGGGATAAGGGATCCCATTAGCATTAAGGGTCTTCCTTACTGTAGGGTTAAGGGTTAGGCTTAGAGTTAAAGGTTAAGGTTAGGGTCAGTATTAAGATTTAGGGTGAGGGTTAACGGTTAGGGTAAAGGTTAAGCGTAAGGGTTAGGCATTAGTGATTAGGGTTTTTGGTTAGTGTTAAGGTTAGCGGTTAGGAGTTAGTGTTTTATGAAGGGGTATGGTTAGAATTAGGATTGGGGTTAGAGTTAGGGTGAGGTACAGGGGTTAGGTTTAGGGGTTAGTTTTAGGGTAAAAGGATAGGATTAGGGTTACGGGTTGGGCTTAGGTTTAGGGTTAAAGTTTACTGCTAGGGTTAGGGATAGGGTTTAGGCTTAGCTTTAGGGGTTCTGGTTAGGGTTAGGTGTTAGGTTAGTGTCAGGGTTAGGTCTAGTCGTGAGGGCAAGGTTCAGGGTTATCTTTAAGAGCTAGGGTTAGGTTTAATGTTTAGGATTAGGATTAGGGTTAAGGGTTAGGGTACGGCTTAGGGGTTAGGGTGCAGGGTTAGGGTTTTTGTTAGGCATAGCGTTGGGGTTAGAAGTAAGGGTTACTGTCAGTGTCAGGGTTGTAGGTAGGGTTTCGGTTAGGGTTAGCGGTTTAGAATTAGGGTTAGGGATTAGGTGTCACAGTGATGACTAGGAGATAGGGTTAGAATTATGGGATAGGGGTTGTTCTCAGGAAATGGGTTATGCATTAACGTTAGGATAAGAGGTTAAAGTTAGGCGCACGGTGAGGTTTACGTGTTAAGGGGAGAAATAGGAACAGGGTTGGGTGTTATGTTCAGGGTTAGGGTTATCTGTTAAAGGTATTGTTTATGCTTAGTGCACGGGCCCTGTCTGCATTGGGCGGGCGGGGGGAGTTTAGGGGGCTGGGATTGTACCCGGGAAGCCACTCTATCATACTCTGGGTATGAGCCCGTGGGTTTCATGCAGGACGCAGTGGTAAAGCCTCCTTTCACGCATGGCATGGGAGGATTGCAGGCTTTCTAAACTCTAAGAAAGCAAGAAGTCTGAGAATTAGATTTAGGGTTAGGATTATGGTTAGGGTTAAGGATGAAGTTTAGTGTTAGGGTGAGGGCTTAGGGTTAGGGATTAGGGTTAGGGTTAAAGGTTACTCTTAGGTTTAACGGTTACACTTTGGTTTAGTGTTGACGTTTACGGTTAGGGTTAAGATGAGGGTTTAGGGTTTGGTACAGGGTTAGGGTTAAGTGTTAGGTTTAGGGTTGAAGATTAGGATTAGGGTTAGGATTAAAGGTTAGCGTGAGAGTTAACTCTTAGTGTTAAGGTTAAGAGTTAGGGTTTAGGGTTAGGGTTAGGGTTAGGGTTAGTTTTAGGGTTAGAGTTATGTGCTATGGTTTGTGTTAGAGGTTAGGGTTAGGTTTACTAGTCACGGTTAGGGTTACGTTTAGGGGGTAGCATTAGGGTTAGGCTTAGGGTTAGGGTTAGGGGATAGGATTAGGGATAAGTGTTGGGCTTAGGGTTAGGGTTTAGTGTTAGGGTTAGCATTAAGGATTAGGGTTAGGGTCAGGGTTAAATGCTTGGGTGCGGGTAATGGTTAGGGTCAGGGTTAAGGTTCACGGATAGGGTTAGTGTTAAGGGTTATGGGTAGGTTTAGGGTTCAGGGTTAGAGTTAGCATTAGGGCTTAAGGTTAGGATTAGGCGGTAGGTTAGACTTAGGGTTAGATCTAGGCCTTAGGGTAAGGGCTAGGGTTAGGGTTAAGAGGTGGGTTAGGTTTAATGCTTAGGATTAGGGTTAGGGTTTGGGGTTAAAGTAAGTGTTAGGGGTTAGGTTTAAGGATCAAAGGTTAGGGTTATTTTTAGCTGTAGTGTTAGGGTTAGGGATAAGGGATCCCATTAGCATTAAGGGTCTTCCTTACTGTAGGGTTAAGGGTTAGGCTTAGAGTTAAAGGTTAAGGTTAGGGTCAGTATTAAGATTTAGGGTGAGGGTTAACGGTTAAGGTAAAGGTTAAGCGTAAGGGTTAGGCATTAGTGATTAGGGTTTTTGGTTAGTGTTAAGGTTAGCGGTTAGGAGTTAGTGTTTTATGAAGGGGTATGGTTAGAATTAGGATTGGGGTTAGAGTTAGGGTGAGGTACAGGGGTTAGGTTTAGGGGTTAGTTTTAGGGTAAAAGGATAGGATTAGGGTTTCAGGTTGGGCTTAGGTTTAGGTTTAAAGTTACTGCTAGGGTTAGCGATAGGGTTCAGGGTTAGCATTAGTGGTTCTGGTTAGGGTTAGGTGTTAGGTTAGTGTCAGGGTTAGGTCTAGTCGTGAGGGTAAGGTTTAGGGTTAGCTTTAAGAGCTAGGGTTAGGTTTAATGGTTAGGATTAGGATTAGGGTTAAGGGTTAGGATAAGGCTTAGGGGTTAGGGTGAAGGGTTAGGGTCAAGGGTTAGGGTTTTTGTTAGGCATAGCGTTGGGGTTAGAAGTAAGGTTTACTGTCAGTGTTAGGGTTGTAGGTAGGGTTACGGTTAGGGTTAGCGGTTTAGAATTAGGGTTAGGGATTAGCTGTCACAGTGATGACTAGGAGATAGGGTTAGAATTATGGGATAGGGGTTGTTCTCAGGAAATGGTTTATGCATTAACGTTAGGATAAGAGGTTAAAGTTAGGCACACGGTGAGGTTTACGTGTTAAGGGGAGAAATAGGAACAGGGTTGGGTGTTATGTTCAGGGTTAGGGTTATCTGTTAAAGGTATTGTTTATGCTTAGCGCACGGGCCCTGTCTGCATTGGGCGGGCGGGGGGAGTTTAGGGGGCTGGGATTGTACCTGGGAACCCACTCTATCATACTCTGGGTATGGGCCCGTGGGTTTCATGCAGGACGCAGTGGTAGAGCCTCCTTTCACGCATGGCATGGGAGGATTGCAGGCTTTCTAAACTCTAAGAAAGCAAGAAGTCTGAGAATTAGATTTAGGGTTAGGATTATGGTTAGGGTTAAGGATGAAGTTTAGTGTTAGGGTGAGGGCTTAGGGTTAGGGATTAGGGTTAGGGTTAAAGGTTACCCTTAGGTTTAACGGTTACACTTTGGTTTAGGGTTCAGGTTTACGGTTAGGGTTAAGATGAGGGGTTAGGGTTTGGTACAGGGTTAGGGTTAAGTGTTAGGTTTAGGGTTGAAGATTAGTATTAGGGTTAGGATTAAAGGTTAGCGTGAGAATTAACGCTTAGGGTTAAGGTTAAGAGTTAGGGTTTAGGGTTAGGGTTAGGGTTAGTTTTAGAGTTAGAGTTATGTGCTATGGTTTGTGTTAGAGGTTAGGGTTAGGTTTACTGGTCACGGCTAGGGTTAGGTTTAGGGGGTAGCATTAGGGTTAGGCTTATGGTTAGGGTTAAGGGATAGGATTAGGGATAAGTGTTGGGCTTAGGGTTAGGGTTTAGTGTTAGGGTTATCATTAAGGATTAGGGGTAGGGTCAGGGTTAAATGCTTGGGTGCGGGTAATGGTTAGGTTCAGGGTTAAGGTTCACGGATAGGGTTAGTGTTAAGGGTTACGAGTAGGTTTAGGGTTCAGGGTTAGAGTTAGCATTAGGGCTTAAGGTTAGGATTAGGCGGTAGGTTAGATTTAGGGTTAGATCTACGCGTTAGGGTAAGGGCTAGCGTTAGGGTTAAGAGATAGGGTTAGGTTTAATGCTTAGGATTAGGGTTAGGGTTTGGGGTTAAAGTAAGTGTTAGGGGTTAGGTTTAAGGATCAAAGGTTAGGGTTATTTTTAGCTGTAGTGTTACGGTTAGGGATAAGGGATCCCATTAGCATTAAGGGTCTTCCTTACTGTAGGGTTAAGGGTTAGGCTTAGAGTTAAAGGTTAAGGTTAGGGTCAGTGTTAAGATTTAGGGTAAGGGTTAACGGTTAGGGTAAAAGTTAAGCGTTAGGGTTAGGGATTAGTGATTAGGGATTTTGGTTAGTGTTAGGGTTAGCGGTTAGGAGTTAGTGTTTTATGAAGGGGTATGGTTAGAATTAGGATTGGGGTTAGAGTTAGGGTGAGGTATAGGTGTTAGGTTTAGGGGTTAGTTTTAGGGTAAAAGGATAGGATTAGGGTTACGGGTTGGGCTTAGGTTTAGGGTTAAAGTTTACTGCTAGGGTTAGGGATAGGGTTCAGGCTTAGCTTTAGGGGTTCTGGTTAGGGTTAGGTGTTAGGTTAGTGTCAGGATTAAGTCTGGTCGTGAGGGTAAGGTTTAGGGTTAGCTTTAAGAGCTAGGGTTAGGTTTAATGGTTAGGATTAGGATTAGGGTTAAGGGTTAGGGTAAGGCTTAGGGGTTAGGGTGAAGGGATAGGGTCAAGGGTTAGGGTTTTTGTTAGGCATAGCGTTGGGTTTAGCAGTAAGGGTATAGTCAGTGTTAGCGTTGTAGGTAGGGTTACGGTTAGGGTTAGCGGTTTAGAATTAGGGTTAGAGATTAGGTGTCACAGTGATGACTAGGAGATAGGGTTAGAATTATGGGATAGGGGTTGTTCTCAGGAAATGGGTTATGCATTAACGTTAGGATAAGAGGTTAAAGTTAGGCGCACGGTGAGGTTTACGTGTTAAGGGGAGAAATAGGA
>NW_027182913.1:437500-445000 GCF_041146395.1 Eulemur rufifrons | reverse complement strand
TTAAAGGCTACTCTTAGGTTTAACGGCTACACTTTGGTTTAGGGTTGAGGTTTATGGTTAGGGTTAAGATGAGGGGTTAAGTTTTGGTACAGGGTTAGGGTTAAGTGTTAGGTTTAGGGTTGAAGATTAGGATTAGGGTTAGGATTAAAGGTTAGCGTGAGAGTTAACGCTTAGGGTTAAGGTTAAGAGTTAGGGTTTAGGGTTAGGGTTAGGTTTAGGGTTAGTTTTAGGGTTAGAGTTATGTGCTACGCTTTGTGTTAGAGGTTAGGGTTAGGTTTCCTGGTCACGGTTAGGGTTACGTTTAGGGGGTAGCATTAGGGTTAGGGTTAGGGTTAAGGGGTAGGATTAGGGATGAGTGTTGGGCTTAGGGTTAGGGTTTAGTGTTAGTGTTAGCATTAAGGATTAGGGTTAGGATCAGGGTTAAATGTTTGGGTGCGGGTAATGGTTAGGGTCAGGGTTAAGGTTCACGGATTGGGTTAGTGTTAAGGGTTACGGGTAGGTTTAGGGTTCAGGGTTAGAGTTAGCATTAGGGCTTAAGGTTAAGATTAGGCGGTAGGTTAGATTTAGGGTTAGATCTAGGCGTTAGGGTAAGGGCTAGCGTTAGGGTTAAGAGATAGGGTTAGGTTTAATGCTTAGGATTAGGGTTAGGGTTTAGGGTTAAAGTAAGTATTAGGGGTTAGGTTTAAGGATCCAAGGTTAGGGTTATTTTTAGCTGTAGTGTTAGGGTTAGGGATAAGGGATCCCATTAGCATTAAGGGTCTTCCTTACTGTAGGGTTAACGGTTAGGCTTAGAGTTAAAGGTTAAGGTTAGGGTCAGTGTTAAGATTTAGGGTGAGGGTTAACGGTTAGAGTAAAGGTTAAGCGTTAGGGTTAGGGATTAGTGATTATGGTTTTTGGTTAGTTTTAGGGTTAGCGGTTAGGAGTTAGTGTTTTATGAAGGGGTATGGTTAGAATTAGGATTGGTGTTAGAGTTAGGGTGAGGTATAGGGGTTAGGTTTAGGGGTTAGTTTTAGGGTAAAAGGATAGGATTAGGGTTACGGGTTGGGCTTAGGTTTAGGGTTAAAGTTTACTGCTAGGGTTAGGGATAGGGTTCAGGCTTAGCTTTAGGGGTTCTGGTTTGGGTTAGGTGTTAGGTTAGTGTCAGCGTTAGGTCTAGTCGTGAGGGTAAGGTTTAGGGTTAGCTTTAAGAGCTAGGGTTAGGTTTAATGGTTAGGATTAGGATTAGCGTTAAGGGTTAGGGTAAGGCTTAGGGGTTAATGTGAAGGGTTAGGGTTCTTGTTAGGCATAGCGTTGGTGTTAGAAGTAAGGGTTACTGTCAGTGTTAGGGTTGTAGGTAGGGTTACGGTTAGGGTTAGCGGTTTAGAATTAGGGTTAGGGATTAGGTGTCACAGTGATGACTAGGAGATAGGGTTAGAATTATGGGATAGGGGTTGTTCTCAGGAAATGGGTTATGCATTAACGTTAGGATAAGAGGTTAAAGTTAGGCGCACGGTGAGGTTTACGTGTTAAGGGGAGAAATAGGAACAGGGTTGGGTGTTATGTTCAGGGTTCGGGTTATCTGTTAAAGGTATTGTTTTTGCTTAGCGAACGGGCCCTGTATGCATTAGGCGGGCGGGGGGAGTTTAGGGGGCTGGGATTGTACCCGGGAACCTACTCTATCATACTCTGGGTATGGGCCCGTGGGTTGCATGCAGGACACAGTGGTAGAGCCTCCTTTCACGCATGGCATGGGAGGATTGCAGGCTTTCTAAACTCTAAGAAAGCAAGAAGTCTCAGAATTAGATTTAGGATTAGGATTCTGGTTAGGGTTAAGGATGAAGTTTAGTGTTAGGGTGAGGGCTTACGGTTAGGGATTAGGGTTAGGGTTAAAGGTTACTCTTAGGTTTAACGGTTACACTTTGGTTTAGGTTTGAGGTTTAAGTTTAGGGTTAAGATGAGGGGTTAGGTTTTGGTACAGGGTTAGGGTTAAGTGTTAGGTTTAGGGTTGAAGATTAGGATTAGGGTTAGGATTAAAGGTTAGCGTGAGAGTTAACGCTTAGGGTTAAGGTTAAGAGTTAGGGTTTATGGTTAGGGTTAGGGTTAGGGTTAGTTTTAGGGTTAGAGTTATGTGCTATGGTTTGTGTTAGAGGTTAGGGTTAGGTTTACTGGTCACGGTTAGGGTTACGTTTAGGGGGTAGCATTAGTGTTATGGTTAGGGTTAGGGATAGGGGATAGGATTAGGGATAAGTGTTGGGCTTAGGGTTAGGGTTTAGTGTTAGGGTTAGCATTAAGGATTAGGGTTAGGGTCAGGGTTAAATGCTTGGGTGCGGGTAATGGTTAGGGTCATGGTTAAGGTTCACGGATAGGGTTAGTGTTAAGGGTTACGGGTAGGTTTAGGGTTCAGGGTTAGAGTTAGCATTAGGGCTTAGGTTAGGATTAGGCGGTAGGTTAGACTTAGGGTTAGATCTAGGCCTTAGGGTAAGGGCTAGCGTTAGGGTTAAGAGATAGGGTTAGGTTTAATGCTTAGGATTAGGGTTAGGGTTTGGGGTGAAAGTAAGTGTTAGGGGTTAGGTTTAAGGATCCAGGTTAGGGTTATTTTTAGCTGTAGTGTTAGGGATAGGGATAAGGGTTCCCATTAGCATTAAGGGTCTTCCTTACTGTAGGGTTAAGGGTTAGGCTTAGAGTTAAAGGTGAAGGTTAGGGTCAGTGTTAAGATTTAGGGTGAGGGTTAACGGTTAGGGTAAAGGTTAAGCGTTAGGGTTAGGGATTAGTGATTAGGGTTTTTGGTTAGTGTTAGGGTTAGCGGTTAGGAGTTAGTGTTTTATGAAGGGGTATGGTTAGAATTAGGATTGGGGTTAGAGTTAGGGTGAGGTATAGGGGTTAGGGTTAGGAGTTAGTTTTAGGGTAAAAGGATAGGACTAGGGTTACGGGTTGGGCTTAGGTTTAGGGTTAAAGTTTACTGCTAGCGTTAGGGATAGGGTTCAGGGTTAGCTTTAGGGGTTCTGGTTAGGGTTAGGTGTTAGGTTAGTGTCAGGGTTAGGTCTAGTCGTGAGGGTAAGGTTTAGGGTTAGCTTTAAGAGCTAGGGTTAGGTTTATTGGTTAGGATTAGGATTAGGGTTAAGGATTAGGGTAAGGCTTAGGGGTTAGGGTGAAGGGTTAGGGTCAAGGGTTAGGGTTTTTGTTAGGCATAGCGTTGGGGTTAGAAGTAAGGGTTACTGTCAGTGTTAGGGTTCTAGGTAGGGTTACGGTTAGGGTTAGCGGTTTAGAATTAGGGTTAGGGATTAGGTGTCACAGTGATGACTAGGAGATAGGGTTAGAATTATGGGATAGGGGTTGTTCTCAGGAAATGGGTTATGCATTAACGTTAGGATAAGAGGTTAAAGTTAGGCGCACGGTGAGGTTTACGTGTTAAGGGGAGAAATAAGAACAGGGTTGGGTGTTATGTTCAGGGTTAAGGTTATCTGTTAAAGGTATTGTTTATGCTTAGCGCACGGGCCCTGTCTGCATTAGGCGGGCGGGGGGAGTTTAGGGGGCTGGGATTGTACCCGGGAACCCACTCTATCATACTCTGGGTATGGGCCCGTGGGTTTCATGCAGGACACAGTGGTAGAGCCTCCTTTCACGCATGGCATGGGAGGATGGCAGGCTTTCTAAACTCTAAGGAAGCAAGAAAGTCTGAGAATTAGATTTAGGGTTAGGATTCTGGTTAGGGTTAAGGATGAAGTTTAGTGTTAGGGTGAGGGCTTAGGGTTAGGTAATAGGGTTAGGGTTAAAGGTTACCCTTAGGTTTAACGGTTACACTTTGGTTTAGGGTTGAGGTTTACGGTTAGGGTTAAGATGAGGGGTTAGGGTTTGGTACAGGGTTAGGGTTAAGTGTTAGGTTTAGTGTTGAAGATTAGGATTACGGTTAGGATTAAAGGTTAGCGTGAGAGTTAACGCTTAGGTTTAAGGTTAAGAGTTAGGGTTTAAGGTAAGGGTTAGGGTTACTGTTAGTATTAGGGTTAGAGTTATGTGCTATGGTTTGTGTTAGAGGTTAGGGTTAGGTTTATTGGTCACGGTTAGGGTTACGTTTAGGGGGTAGCATTAGGGTTAGGGTTAGGGTTAAGGGATAGGATTAGGGATAAGTGTTGGGCTTAGGGTTAGGGTTTAGTGTTATGGTTAGCATTAAGGATTAGGGTTAGGGTCAGGGTTAAATCTTGGGTGCGGGTAATGGTTAGGGTCAGGGTGAAGGTTCACGGATAGGGTTAGTGTTAAGGGTTACGGGTAGGTTTAGGGTTCAGGGTTAGTGTTAGCATTAGGGCTTAAGGTTAGGATTAGGCAGTTGGTTCGATTTAGGGTTAGATCTAGGCGTTAGGGTAAGGGCTAGCGTTAGGGTTAAGAGATAGGGTGAGGTTTAATGCTTAGGATTAGGGTTAGGGTTTCGGGTTAAAGTAAGTGTTAGGGGTTAGGTTTAAGGATCCAAGGTTAGGATTATTTTTAGCTGTAGTGTTAGGGTTAGGGATAAGGGATCCCATTAGCATTAAGGGTCTTCCTTCCTGTAGCATTAACAGTTAGGCTTAGAGTTAAAGGTTAAGGTTAGGGTCAGTGTTAAGATTTAGGGTGAGGGTTAACGGTTAGGGTAAAGGTTAAGCGTTAGGGTTAGGGATTAGTGATTAGGGTTTTTGGTTAGTGTTAGGGTTAGCGGTTAGGAGTTAGTGTTTTATGAAGGGGTATGGTTAGAATTAGGATTGGGGTTAGAGTTAGGGTGAGGTATAGGGGTTAGGTTTAGTGGTTACTTTTAGGGTAAAAGGATAGGATTAGGGTTACGGGTTGGGCTTAGGTTTAGGGTTAAAGTTTACTGCTAGGGTTAGGGATAGGGTTCAGGGTTAGCTTTAGGGGTTCTGGTTAGGGTTAGGTGTTAGGTTAGTGTCAGGGTTAGGTCTAGTCGTTAGGGTAAGGTTTAGGGTTAGCTTTAAGAGCTAGGGTTAGTTTTAATGGTTAGGATTAGGATTAGGGTTAAGGGTTAGGGTAAGGCTTAGGGGTTAGGGTGAAGGGTTAGGGTCAAGGGTTAGGGTTTTTGTTAGGCATAGCGTTGGGGTTAGAAGTAAGGGTTACTGTCAGTGTTAGGGTTGTAGGTAGGGTTACGGTTAGGGTTAGCGGTTTAGAATTAGGGTTAGGGATTAGGTGTCACAGTGATGACTAGGAGATAGGGTTATAATTATGGGATAGGGGTTGTTCTCAGGAAATGGGTTATGCATTAACGTTAGGATAAGAGGTTAAAGTTAGGCGCACGGTGAGGTTTACGTGTTAAGGGGAGAAAGAGGAACAGGGTTGGGTGTTATGTTCAGGGTTAGGGTTATCTGTTAAAGGTATTGTTTATGCTTAGCGACGGGCCCTGTCTGCATTAGGCGGGCGGGGGGAGTTTAGGGGGCTGGGATTGTACCCGGGAACCCACTCTATCATACTCTGGGTATGGGCCCGTGGGTTTCATGCAGGACACAGTGGTAGAGCCTCCTTTCACGCATGGCATGGGAGGATTGCAGGCTTTCTAAACTCTAAGGAAGCAAGAAGTCTGAGAATTAGATTTAGGGTTAGGATTATGGTTAGGATTAAGGATGAAGTTTAGTGTTAGGGTGAGGGCTTAGGGTTAGGGATTAGGGTTAGGGTTAAAGGTTACTCTTAGGTTTAACGGTTCCACTGTGGTTTAGGGTTGAGGTTTACGGTTAGGGTTAAGATGAGGGGTTAGGGTTTGGTACAGCGTTAGAGTTAAGTATTAGGTTTAGTGTTGAAGATTAGGATTAGGGTTAGGATTAAAGGTTAGCGTGAGAGTTAACGCTTAGGGTTAAGGTTAAGAGTTAGGGTTTAGGGTTAGGTTTAGGGTTACTGTTAGTATTAGGGTTAGAGTTATGTGCTATGGTTTGTGTTAGCGGTTAGGGTTAGGTTTACTGGTGACGGTTAGGGTTACGTTTAGGGGTTAGCATTAGGGTTAGGGTTAGGGTTAAGGGATAGGATTAGGGTTAAGTGTTGGGCTTAGGGTTAAGGTTTAGTGTTAGGGTTAGCATTAAGGATTAGGGTTAGGGTCAGGGTTAAATGCTTGGGTGCGGGTAATGGTTAGGGTCAGGGTTAAGGTTCACGGATAGGGTTAGTGTTAAGGGTTACGGGTAGGTTTAGGGTTCAGGGTTAGAGTTAGCATTAGGGCTTAAGGTTAGGATTAGCTGGTAGGTTAGATTTAGGGTTAGATCTAGGCGTTACGGTAAGGGCTAGCGTTAGGGTTAAGAGATAGGGTTAGGTTTAATGCTTAGGATTAGGGTTAGGGTTTGGGGTTAAAGTAAGTGTTAGGGGTTAGGTTTAAGGATCCAAGGTTAGGGTTATTTTTAGCTGTAGTGTTAGGGTTAGGGATAAGGGATCCCATTAGCATTAAGGGTCTTCCTTACTGTGGGATTAAGGGTTAGGCTTAGAGTTAAAGTTTAAGGTTAGGGTCAGTGTTAAGATTTAGAGTGAGGGTTAACAGTTACGGTAAAGGTTAAGCGTTAGGGTTAGAGATTAGTGATTACGCTTTTTGGTTAGTGTTAGGGTTAGCATTTAGGAGTTAGTGTTTTATGAAGGGGTATGGTTAGAATTAGGATTGGGTTTAGAGTTAGGGTGTGGTTTAGGTTTTAGGATTAGGGGTTAGTTTTAGGGTAAAAGGATAGGTTTAGGGTTACGGGTTGGGCTTAGGTTTAGGGTTAAAGTTTACTGCTAGGGTTAGGGATAGGGTTCAGGGTTAGCTTTAGGGGTTCTGGTTAGGGTTAGGTGTTAGGTTAGTGTCAGGGTTAGGTCTAGTCGTGAGGGTAAGGTTTAGGGTTAGCTTTAAGAGCTAGGGTTAGGTTTAATGGTTAGGATTAGGATTAGGGTTAAGGGTTAGGGTAAGGCTTAGGGGTTAGAGTGAAGGGCTAGGGTCAAGGGTTAGGGTTTTTGTTAGGCATAGCGTTGGGGTTAGAAGTAAGGTTTACTGTCAGTGTTAGGGTTGTAGGTAGGGTTACGGTTAGGGTTAGCGGTTTAGAATTAGGGTTAGGGATTAGGTGTCACAGTGATGACTAGGAGATAGGGTTAGAATCATGGGATGGGGTTGTTCTCAGGAAATGGGTTATGCATTAACGTTAGGATAAGAGGTTAAAGTTAGGCGCACGGTGAGGTTTACGTGTTAAGGGGAGAAATAGGAACAGGGTTGGGTGTTATGTTCAGGGTTAGGGTTATCTGTTAAAGGTATTGTTTATGCTTAGCGCACGGGCCCTGTCTGCATTAGGCGGGCGGGGGGAGTTTAGGGGGCTGGGATTGTACCCGGGAACCCACTCTATCATACTCTGGGTATGGGCCCGTGGGTTTCATGGAGGACATAGTGGTAGAGCCTCCTTACACGCAAGGCATGGGAGGATTGCAGGCTTTCTAAACTCTAAGAAAGCAAGAAGTCTGAGAATTAGATTTAGGGTTAGGATTCTGGTTAGGGTTAAGGATGAAGTTTAGTGTTAGGGTGAGGGCTTAGGGTTAGGGATTAGGGTTAGG
>NW_027182913.1:362500-427500 GCF_041146395.1 Eulemur rufifrons | reverse complement strand
GTTTAGGGTTGAAGATTAGGATTAGGGTTAGGATTAAAGGTTAGCGTGAGAGTTAACGCTTAGGGTTAAGGTTAAGAGTTAGGGTTTATGGTTAGGGTTAGGGTTAGGGTTAGTTTTAGGGTTAGAGTTATGTGCTATGATTTGTGTTAGAGGTTAGGGTTAGGTTTACTGGGCACGGATAGGGTTACGTTTAGGGGTTAGCATTAGGGTTAGGGTTAGGGTTAAGGGATAGGATTAGGGTTAAGTTTTGGGCTTAGGGTTAGGGTTTAGTCTTAGGGTTAGCATTAAGGATTAGGATTAGGGTCAGGGTTAAATGCTTGGGTGCGGGTAATGGTTAGGGTCAGGGTTAAGGTTCACGGATAGGGTTAGTGTTAAGGGTTATGGGTAGGTTTAGGGTTCAGGGTTAGAGTTAGCATTAGGGCTTAAGGTTAGGATTAGGCGGTAGGTTAGATTTAGGGTTAGATCTAGGCCTTAGGGTAAGGGCTAGCGTTAGGGTTAAGAGATAGGGTTAGGTTTAATGCTTATTATTAGGGTTAGGGTTTGAGGTTAAAGTAAGTGTTAGGGGTTAGGTTTCAGGATCAAAGGTTAGGGTTATTTTTAGCTGTAGTGTTAGGGTTAGGGATAAGGGATCCCATTAGCATTCAGGGTCTTCCTTACTGTAGGATTAAGGGATAGGCTTAGAGTTAAAGGTTAAGGTTAGGGTCAGTGTTAAGATTTAGGGTGAGGGTTAACAGTTAGGGTAAAGTTTAAGCGTTAGAGTTAGGGATTAGTGATTAGGGTTTTTGGTTAGTGTTAGGGTTAGCGGTTAGGAGTTAGTGTTTTATGAAGGGGTATGGTTAGAATTAGGATTGGGGTTAGAGTTAGCGTGAGGTGTAGGGTTTAGGTTTAGGGGTTAGTTTTAGGGTAAAAGGATAGGATTAGGGTTACGGGTTGGGCTTAGGTTTAGGGTTAAAGTTTACTGCTAGGGTTAGGGATAGGGTTCAGGGTTAGCTTTAGGGGTTCTGGTTAGGGTTAGGTGTTAGGTTAGTGTCAGGGTTAGGTCTAGTCGTGAGGGTAAGGTTTAGGGTTAGCTTTAAGAGCTAGGGTTAGGTTTAATGGTTAGGATTAGGATTAGGGTTAAGGGTTAGGGTAAGGCTTAGGGGTTAGGGTTAAGGGTTAGGGTCAAGGGTTAGGGTTTTTGTTAGGCATAGCGTTGGGGTTAGAAGTAAGGGTTACTGTCAGTGTTAGGGTTGTAGGTAGGGTTACGGTTAGGGTTAGCGGTTTAGAATTAGGGTTAGGGATTAGGTGTCACAGTGATGACTAGGAGATAGGGTTAGAATTATGGGATAGGGGTTGTTCTCAACAAATGGGTTATGCATTAACGTTAGGATAAGAGGTTAAAGTTAGGCGCACGGTGAGGTTTACGTGTTAAGGGGAGAAATAGGAACAGGGTTGGGTGTTATGTTCAGGGTTAGGGTTATCTGTTAAAGGTATTGTTTATGCTTAGCGCACGGGCCCTGTCTGCATTAGGCGGGCAGGGGGAGTTTAGGGTGCTGGGATTGTACCCGGGAACCCACTCTATCATACTCTGGGTATGGGCCCGTGGGTTTCATGCAGGACACAGTGGTAGAGCCTCCTTTCACGCATGGCATGGGAGGATTGCAGGCTTTCTAAACTCTAAGAAAGCAAGAAGTCTGAGAATGAGATTTAGGGTTGGATTATGGTTAGGGTTAAGGATGAAGTTTAGTGTTAGGGTGAGGGCTTAGGGTTAGGGATTAGGGTTAGGGTTAAAGGTTACTCTTAGGTTTAACGGTTACACTTTGGTTTAGGGTTGAGGTTTACGGTTAGGGTTAAGATGAGGGGTTAGGGTTTGGTACAGGGTTAGGGTTAAATGTTAGGTTTAGGGTTGAAGATTAGGATTAGGGTTAGGATTAAAGGTTAGCGTGAGAGTTAACGCTTAGGGTTAAGGTTAAGAGTTAGGGTTTATGGTTAGGGTTAGGGTTAGGGTTAGTTTTAGGGTTAGAGTTATGTGCTATGATTTGTGTTAGAGGTTAGGGTTAGGTTTACTGGGCACGGATAGGGTTACGTTTAGGGGTTAGCATTAGGGTTAGGGTTAGGGTTAAGGTATAGGATTAGGGTTAAGTTTTGGGCTTAGGGTTAGGGTTTAGTCTTAGGGTTAGCATTAAGGATTAGGGTTAGGGTCAGGGTTAAATGCTTGGGTGCGGGTAATGGTTAGGGTCAGGGTTAAGGTTCACGGATAGGGTTAGTGTTAAGGGTTATGGGTAGGTTTAGGGTTCAGGGTTAGAGTTAGCATTAGGGCTTAAGGTTAGGATTAGGCGGTAGGTTAGATTTAGGGTTAGATCTAGGCGTTAGGGTAAGGGCTAGCATTAGGGTTAAGAGATAGGGTTAGGTTTAATGCTTATTATTAGGGTTAGGGTTTGGGGTTAAAGTAAGTGTTAGGGGTTAGGTTTCAGGATCAAAGGTTAGGGTTATTTTTAGCTGTAGTGTTAGGGTTAGGGATAAGGGATCCCATTAGCATTAAGGGTCTTCCTTACTGTAGGATTAAGGGATAGGCTTAGAGTTAAAGGTTAAGGTTAGGGTCAGTGTTAACATTTAGGGTGAGGGTTAACAGTTAGGGTAAAGGTTAAGCGTTAGGGTTAGGGATTAGTGATTAGGGTTTTTGGTTAATGTTAGGGTTAGCGGTTAGGAGTTAGTGTTTTATGAAGGGGTATGGTTAGAATTAGGATTGGGGTTAGATTTAGGGTGAGGTTTAGGTGTTAGGTTTAGGGGCTAGTTTTAGGGTGAAAGGATAGGATTAGGGTTACGGGTTGGGCTTAGGTTTAGGGTTAAAGTTTACTGCTAGGGTTAGGGATAGGGTTCAGGGTTAGCTTTAGGGGTTCTGGTTAGGGTTAGGTGTTAGGTTAGTGTCAGGGTTAGGTCTAGTCGTGAGGGTAAGGTTTAGGGTCAGCTTTAAGAGCTAGGGTTAGGTTTAATGGTTAGGATTATGATTAGAGTTAAGCGTTAGGGTAAGGCATAGGGGTTAGGGTGAAGGGTTAGGGTCAAGGGTTAGGGTTTTTGTTAGGCATAGCGTTGGGGTTAGAAGTAAGGGTTACTGTCAGTGTTAGGGTTGCAGATAGGGTTACGGTTAGGGTTAGCCGTTTAGAATTAGGGTTAGGGATTAGGTGTCACAGTGATGACTAGGAGATAGGGTTAGAATTATGGGATAGGGGTTGTTCTCAGGAAATGGTTTATGCATTAACGTTAGGATAAGAGGTTAAAGTTAGGCATACGGTGAGGTTTACGTGTTAAGGGGAGAAATAGGAACAGGGTTGGGTGTTATGTTCAGGGTTAGGGTTATCTGTTAAAGGTATTGTTTATGCTTAGCGCACGGGCCCTGTCTGCATTAGGCGGGCGGGGGAAGTTTAGGGGGCTGGGATTGTACCAGGGAAACCACTCTATCATACTCTGGGTATCGGCCCGTGGGTTTCATGCAGGACACAGTGGTAGAGCCTCCTTTCACGCATGGCATGGGAGGATTGCAGGCTTTCTAAACTCTAAGAAAGCAAGAAGTCTGAGAATGAGATTTAGGGTTGGATTATGGTTAGGGTTAAGGATGAAGTTTAGTGTTAGGGTGAGGGCTTAGGGTTAGGGATTAGGGTTAGGGTTAAAGATTACTCTTAGGTTTAACGGTTACACTTTGGTTTAGGGTTGAGGTTTACGGTTAGGGTTAAGATGAGGGGTTAGGGTTTGGTACAGGGTTAGGGTTAAGTGTTAGGTTTAGGGTTGAAGATTAGGATTAGGGTAGGATTAAAGGTTAGCGTCAGAGTTAACGCTTAGGGTTAAGGTTAAGAGTTAGGGTTTAAGGTTAGGATTAGCGTTAGGGTTAGTTTTAGGGTTAGAGTTATGTGCTATGGTTTGTGTTAGAGGTTAGGGTTAGGTTTACTGGTCACGGTGAGGGTTACGTTTAGGGGTTAGCATTAGGGTTAGGGTTAAGGGATAGGATTAGGTTTAAGTGTTGGCCTTAGGGTTAGGGTTTAGTGTTAGGGTTATCATTAAGGATTAGGGTTAGGGTCAGGGTTAAATGCTTGGGTGCGGGTAATGGTTAGGGTCAGGATTAAGGTTCACGGATAGGGTTAGTGTTAAGGGTTACGGGTAGGTTTAGGGTTCAGGGTTAGAGTTAGCATTAGGACTTAAGTTTAGGATTAGGCGGTAGGTTAGATTTAGGGTTAGATCTAGGCGTTAGGGTAAGGGCTAGCGTTAGGGTTAAGAGATAGGGTTAGGTTTAATGCTTAGGATTATGGTTAGGGTTTGGGGTTAAAGTAAGTGTTAGGGGTTAGGTTTAAGGATCCAAGGTTAGGGTTATTTTTAGCTGTAGTGTTAGGGTTAGGGATAAGGGATCCCATTAGCATTAAGGGTCTTCCTTACTGTAGGGTTAAGGGTTAGGCTTAGAGTTAAAGGTTAAGGTTAGGGTCAGTGTTAAGATTTAGGGTGAGGGTTAACGGTTAGGGTAAAGGTTAAGCGTTAGGGTTAGGGATTAGTGATTAGGGTTTCTGGTTAGTGTTAGGGTTAGCGGTTAGGAGTTAGTGTTTTATGAAGGGGTATGGTTAGAATTAGGATTGGGGTTAGAGTTAGGGTGAGGTATAGGGGTTAGGTTTAGGGGTTAGTTTTAGGGTAAAAGGATAGGATTAGGGTTACGGGTTGGGCTTAGGTTTAGGTTTAAAGTTTACTGCTAGGGTTAGGGATAGGGTTCAGGCTTAGCTTTAGGGGTTCTGGTTAGGGTTAGGTGTTAGGTTAGTGTCAGGGTTAGGTCTAGTCGTGAGGGTAAGGTTTAGGGTTAGCTTTAAGAGCTAGGGTTAGGTTTAATCGTTAGGATTAGGATTAGGGTTAAGGGCTAGGGTAAGGCTTAGGGGTTAGGGTGAAGGGTTAGGGTCAAGGGTTAGGCTTTTTGTTAGGCATAGCGTTGGGGTGAGAAGTAAGGGTTACTGTCAGTGTTAGGTTTGTAGGTAGGGTTACGGTTAGGGTTAGCGGTTTAGAATTAGGGTTAGGGATTAGGTGTCACAGTGATGACTAGGAGATAGGGTTATTATTATGGGATAGGGGTTTTTCTCAGGAAATGGGTTATGCATTAACGTTAGGATAAGTGGTTAAAGTTAGGCGCACGGTGAGGTTTACGTGTTAAGGGGAGAAAGAGGAACAGGGTTGGGTGTTATGTTCAGGGTTAGGGTTATCTGTTAAAGGTATTGTTTATGCTTAGCACACGGGCCCTGTCTGCATTAGGCGGGCGGGGTGAGTTTAGGGGGCTGGGATTGTACCCGGGAACCCACTCTATCATACTCTGGGTATGGGCCCGTGGGTTTCATGCAGGACACAGGGGTAGAGCCTCCTTTCACGCATGGCATGGGAGGATGGCAGGCTTTCTAAACTCTAAGAAAGCAAGAAGTCTGAGAATTAGGTTTAGGGGTAGGATTATGGTTAGGGTTAAGGATGAAGTTTAGTGTTAGGGTGAGGGCTTAGGGTTAGGGATTAGGGTTAGGGTTAAAGGCTACTCTTAGGTTTAACGGCTACACTTTGGTTTAGGGTTGAGGTTTACGGTTAGGGTTAAGATGAGGGGTTAGGGTTTGGTACAGGGTTAGGGTTAAGTGTTAGGTTTAGGGTTGAAGATTAGGATTAGGGTTAGGATTAAAGGTTAGCGTGAGAGTTAACGCTTAGGGTTAAGGTTAAGAGTTAGGGTTTAGGGTTAGGGTTGGGGTTAGGTTTAGTTTTAGGGTTAGAGTTATGTGCTATGGTTTGTGTTAGAGGTTAAGGTTAGGTTTACTGGTCATGGTTAGGGTTACGTTTAGGGGGTAGCATTAGGGTTAGGGTTAGGGTTAACGGATAGGATTAGGGTTAAGTGTTGGGCTTAGGGTTAGGGTTTAGTGTTAGGGTTATCATTAAGGATTAGGGTTAGAATCAGGGTTAAATGCTTGGGTGCGGGTAATGGTTAGGGTCAGGGTTAAGGTTCACGCATAGGGTTAGTGTTAAGGGTTACGGGTAGGTTTAGGGTTCAGGGTTAGTGTTAGCATTAGGGCTTAAGGTTAGGATTAGGCGGTAGGTTAGATTTAGGGTTAGATCTAGGCGTTAGGGTAAGGGCTAGCGTTAGGGTTAAGAGATAGGGTTAGGTTTAATGCTTATTATTAGGGTTAGGGTTTGGGGTTAAAGTAAGTGTTAGGGGTTAGGTTTAAGGATCCAAGGTTAGGGTTATTTTTAGCTGTAGTGTTAGGGTTAGGGATAAGGGATCCCATTAGCATTAAGGGTCTTCCTTACTGTAGGGTTAAGGGTTAGGCTTAGAGTTAAAGGTTAAGGTTAGGGTCAGTGTTAAGATTTAGGGTGAGGGTTAACGGTTAGGGTAAAGGTTAAGCGTTAGGGTTAGGGATTAGTGATTAGGGTTTTTGGTTAGTGTTAGGGTTAGCGGTTAGGAGTTAGTGTTTTATGAAGGGGTATGGTTAGAATTAGGATTGGGGTTAGAGTTAGGGTGAGGTATAGGGGTTAGGTTTAGGGGTTAGTTTTAGGGTAAAAGGATAGGATTAGGGTTACGGGTTGGGCTTAGGTATAGGGTTAAAGTTTACTGCTGGGGTTAGGGATAGGGTTCAGGGTTAGCTTTAGGGGTTCTGGTTAGTGTTAGGTGTTAGGTTAGTGTCAGGGTTAGGTCTAGTCGTGAGGGTAAGGTTTAGGGTTAGCTTTAAGAGCTAGGGTTAGGTTTAATGGTTAGGATTAGGATTAGGGTTAAGGGTTAGGGTAAGGCTTAGGGGTTAGGGTGAAGGGTTAGGGTCAAGGGTTAGGGTTTTTGTTAGGCATAGCGTTGGGTTTAGAAGTAAGGGTTACTGTCAGTGTTAGGATTCTAGGTAGGGTTACGATTAGGGTTAGCGGTTTAGAATTAGGGTTAGGGATTAGGTGTCACAGTGATGACTAGGAGATAGGGTTAGAATTATGGGATAGGGGTTGTTCTCAGGAAATGGGTTATGCATTAACGTTAGGATAAGAGGTTAAAGTTAGGCGCACGGTGAGGTTTACGTGTTAAGGGGAGAAAGAGGAACAGGGTTGGGTGTTATGTTCAGGGATAGGGTTATCTGTTAAAGGTATTGTTTATGCTTAGCGCACGGGCCCTGTCTGCCTTAGGCGGGCGGGGGGAGTTTAGGGGGCTGGGATTGTACCCGGGAACCCACTCTATCATACTCTGGGTATGGGCCCGTGGGTTTCTTGCAGGACACAGTGGTAGAGCCTCCTTTCACGCATGGCATGGGAGGATTGCAGGCTTACTAAACTCTAAGAAAGCAAGAAGTCTGAGAATTAGATTTACGGTTAGGATTCTGGTTAGCGTTAAGGATGAAGTTTAGTGTTAGGGTGAGGGCTTAGGGTTAGGGATTAGGGTTAGGGTTAAAGGTTACTCTTAGCTTTAACGGTTACACTTTGGTTTCGGGTTGAGGTTTACGGTTAGGGTTAAGATGAGGAGTTAGGGTTAGGTACAGGGTTAGGGTTAAGTGTTAGGTTTAGGGTTGAAGATTAGGATTAGGGTTAGGATTAAAGGTTAGCGTGAGAGTTAACGCTTAGGGTTAAGGTTAAGAGTTAGGGTTTAGGGTTAGGGTTAGTTTTAGGGTTAGAGTTATGTGCTATGGTTTGTGTTAGAGGTTAGGGTTAGGTTTACTGGTCATGGTTAGGGTTACGTTTAGGGGTTAGCATTAGGGTTAGGGTTAAGGGATAGGATTAGGGTTAAGTGTTGGGCTTAGGGTTAGGGTTTAGTGTTAGGGTTATCATTAAGGATTGGGGTTAGGGTCAGGGTTAAATGCTTGGGTGCGGGTAATGGTTAGGGTCAGGGTTAAGGTTGACGGATAGGTTTAGTGTTAAGGGTTACGGGTAGGTTTAGGGTTCAGGGTTTGAGTTAGCATTAGGGCTTAAGATTAGGATTAGGCGGTAGGTTCGATTTAGGGTTAGATCTAGGCGTTAGGGTAAGGGCTAGCGTTAGGGTTAAGAGATAGGGTTAGGTTTAATGCTTACGATTAGGGTTAGGGTTTGGGGTTAAAGTAAGTGTTAGGGGTTAGGTTTAAGGATCAAAGGTTAGGGTTATTTTTAGCTGTAGTGTTAGGGTTAGGGATAAGGGATCCCATTAGCATTAAGGGTCTTCCTTACTGTAGGGTTAAGGGTTAGGCTTAGAGTTAAAGGTTAAGGTTAGGGTCAGTGTTAAGATTTAGGGTGAGGGTTAACGGTTAGGGTAAAGGTTAAGCGTTAGGGTTAGGGATTAGTGATTAGGGTTTTTGGTTAGTGTTAGGGTTAGCGGTTAGGAGTTAGTGTTTTATGAAGGGGTATGGTTAGAATTAGTATTGGGGTTAGAGTTAGGGTGAGGTATAGGGGTTTGGTTTAGGGCTTAGTTTTAGGGGTTAGTTTTAGGGTAAAAGGATAGGATTAGGGTTACGGGTTGGGCTTAGGTATAGGGTTAAAGTTTACTGCTGGGGTTAGGGATAGGGTTCAGGGTTAGCTTTAGGGGTTCTGGTTAGTGTTAGGTGTTAGGTTAGTGTCAGGGTTAGGTCTAGTCGTGAGGGTAAGGTTTAGGGTTAGCTTTAAGAGCTAGGGTTAGGTTTAATGGTTAGGATTAGGATTAGGGATAAGAGTTAGGGTAAGGCTTAGGGGTTAGGGTGAAGGGTTAGAGTGAAGGATTAGGGTTTTTGTTAGGCATAGCGTTGGGTTTAGAAGTAAGGGTTACTGTCAGTGTTAGGGTTGTAGGTAGGGTTACGATTAGGGTTAGCGGTTTAGAATTAGGGTTAGGGATTAGGTGTCACAGTGATGACTAGGAGATAGGGTTAGAATTATGGGATAGGGGTTGTTCTCAGGAAATGGGTTATGCATTGACGTTAGGATAAGAGGTTAAAGTTAGGCGCACGGTGAGGTTTACGTGTTAAGGGGAGAAATAGGAACAGGGTTGGGTGTTATGTTCAGGGTTAGGGTTATCTGTTAAAGGTATTGTTTATGCTTAGCGCACGGGCCCTGTCTGCATTAGGCGGGCGGGGGGAGTTTAGGGGGCTGGGATTGTACCCGGGAACCCACTGTATCATACTCTGGGTATGGGCCCTTGGGTTTCATGCAGGAAGCAGTGGTAGAGCCTCCTTTCACGCATGGCATGGGAGGATTGCAGGCTTTCTAAACTCTAAGAAAGCAAGAAGTCTGAGAATTAGATTTAGGGTTAGGATTTTGGTTAGGGTTAAGGATGAAGTTTTGTGTTAGGGTGAGGGCTTAGGGTAAGGGATTAGGGTTAGGGTTAAAGGTTACTCTTAGGTTTAACGGTTACACTTTGGTTTAGGGTTGAGGTTTACGGTTAGGGTTAAGATCAGGGGTTAGGGTTAGGTACAGGGTTAGGGTTAAGTGTTAGGTTTAGTGTTGAAGATTAGGATTAGGGTTAGGATTAAAGGTTAGCGTGAGAGTTAACGCTTAGGGTTAAGGTTAAGAGTTAGGGTTTAGGGTTAGGGTTAGGGTTAGGGTTAGTTTTAGGTTCAGAGTTATGTGCTATGGTTTGTGTTAGAGGTTAGGGTTAGGTTTACTGGTCACGGTGAGGGTTACGTTTAGGGGTTAGCATTAGGGTTAGGGTTAAGGGATAGGATTAGGGTTAAGTGTTGGGCTTAGGGTTAGGGTTTAGTGTTAGGGTTATCATTAAGGATTAGGGGTAGGGTCAGGGTTAAATGCTTGGGTGCGGGTAATGGTTAGGGTCAGGGTTAAGGTTTACGGATAGGGTTAGTGTTAAGGGTTACGGGTAGGTTTAGGGTTCTGGGTTAGAGTTAACCTTAGGGCTGAAGGATAGGATTAGGTGGTTGATTAGATTTAGGGTTACATCTAGGAGTTAGGGTAAGGGCTAGCGTTAGGGTTAAGAGATAGGGTTAGGTTTAATGCTTAGG
This sequence comes from Eulemur rufifrons, assembly GCF_041146395.1. Lineage (NCBI taxonomy): Eukaryota > Metazoa > Chordata > Mammalia > Primates > Lemuridae > Eulemur > Eulemur rufifrons. Next base: position 417,604 of record NW_027182913.1, on the reverse strand, counting down.
ATTAGGGTTAGGGTTTGGGGTTAAAGTAAGTGTTAGGGGTTAGGTTTAAGGATCAAAGGTTAGGGTTATTTTTAGCTGTAGTGTTAGGGTTAGGGATAAGGGATCCCATTAGCATTAAGGGTCTTCCTTACTTAGGGTTAAGGGTTAGGCTTAGAGTTAAAGGTGAAGGTTAGGGTCAGTGTTAAGATTTAGGGTGAGGGTTAACGGTTAGGGTAAAGGTTAAGCGTTAGGGTTAGGGATTAGTGATTAGGGTTTTTGGTTAGTGTTAGGGTTAGCGGTTAGGAGTTAGTGTTTTATGAAGGGGTATGGTTAGAATTAGGATTGGGGTTAGAGTTAGGGTGAGGTATAGGGGTTTGGTTTAGGGCTTAGGTTTAGGGGTTAGTTTTAGGGTAAAAGGATAGGATTAGGGTTACGGGTTGGGCTTAGGTATAGGGTTAAAGTTTACTGCTGGGGTTAGGGATAGGTTTCAGGGTTAGCTTTAGGGGTTCTGGTTAGTGTTAGGTGTTAGGTTAGTGTCAGGGTTAGGTCTAGTCGTGAGGGTAAGGTTTAGGGTTAGCTTTAAGAGCTAGGGTTAGGTTTAATGGTTAGGATTAGGATTAGGGATAAGGGTTAGGGTAAGGCTTAGGGGTTAGGGTGAAGGGTTAGGGTGAAGGATTAGGGTTTTTGTTAGGCATAGCGTTGGGTTTAGAAGTAAGGGTTACTGTCAGTGTTAGGGTTGTAGGTAGGGTTACGATTAGGGTTAGCGGTTTAGAATTAGGGTTAGGGATTAGGTGTCACAGGGATGACTAGGAGATAGGGTTAGAATTATGGGATAGGGGTTGTTCTCAGGAAATGGGTTATGCATTAACGTTAGAATAAGAGGTTAAAGTTAGGCGCACGGTGAGGTTTACGTGTTAAGGGGAGAAATAGGAACAGGGTTGGGTGTTATGTTCAGTGTTAGGGTTAGGGGTTAGAGTTAGGGTTAGGGTTGTTGGTAGGGTGAAGGTTAGGGTTGGCATTTTAGAATTAGGGATGAGGTGTTACGGTTATGGCTAGGGGTTAGGATTAGAATTATGGGATAGGGCTTCTTCTCAGGGTGTTATGCATTAAGGTTAAGATAAGGGGATATGTTAGGGTTACGGGGAGGTTTATGTTTTAAGGTGAGCAATAGGATCAGGGTCAGGTGCTATGTTCAGGGTGAGGGTTATCTGTTAGGGGTAGTGTTTATACTTAGCGTACAGGCCCTGTCTGCACTGGGCGGGGGGCTGGGGTTAGGGGGATGGGATTGTCCCCGGGAACCCACTCTATCATACGCTAGGTATGGGCTCCTGGTTTCATGCAAGAGAGAGCTGCAGAGCCCCCTTTCGCTCATGGCATGGGAGGATTTTAGGCTTTCTAAACTCTAAGAAAGCAAGAAGTCCGAGAATTAGATTTAGGGGTAGGATTATGATAATGTTTAGGGTTAGGGTTAGTGTTAAGGTGGGGTCTTAGGGTTAGGGGTTAGGGTTAGAGGTTAGTGTTAGGTGTAACAGTTACAGTTAGGTTTATGGTTAAGTTTCAGGGTTAGGGTTAAGGTTTGGGTTTAGCTTTTGGCACAGGGTTAGGCTTCAGTGTTAGCTTTATGGTTAAAGATTAGGATTAGGGTTAGTGTGAGGGTTAATGGTAAGGGTCAAGATTAAGGGTTAGGGTTGGGGTTAGGGTTAGGTTTAGGGTTAGGGCTTAGGGTTAGGGGATAGGATTAGGGTTAAGTGTTGGGCTTATGGTTAGGGTTAAAGTTTAGTGTTAGGGTTAATGTTTAGTGTTATGGTCCAGTTTAAGTGTTAGGGTGAGGATTAATAGTTAGGATTAGGCTTAGGGGTTAGGGATATAGTGAAGGTTCAGTGTTAGGGTTAGGTTTAGGGTTCAGGGTTAGGGTTAGCTTTAGGGGTTATGGTTAGGGTTAGGTGTTAGGTTAGTGTCAGGGTTAGGTCTAGTCGTGAGGGTAAGGTTTAGGGTTAGCTTTAAGAGCTAGGGTTAGGTTTAATGGTTAGGATTAGGATTACGGTTAAAGGTTAGGGTAATGCTTAGGGGTTAGGGTGAAGGGTGAAGGGTTAGGGCTTTTGTTAGGCATAGCGTTGGGGTTAGAACTAAGGGTTCCTGTCAGTGTTAGGGTTGTAGGCAGCGTTACGGTTAGATTTAGCGGTGGAGAATTAGGGTTAGGGATTAGGTGTTACAGTTATGACTAGAAGATAGGGTTAGAATTATGGGATAGGGGATGTTCTCAGGGAATGGGTTATGCATTAACGTTACGTTAAGAGGTTAAAGTTAGGATCACGGTGAGGTTTACGTGTTAAGGGGAGAAATAGGAACAGGGTTAGGTGCCATGTTCAGGGTTAGGGTTATCTGTTAAAGGTATCATTTATGCTTAGCGCACGGGCCCTGTCGGCATTAGGCTGGGGGGAGGTTAGGGGGCTGGGATTGTTACCGGGAACCCACTGTATCGGACTCTGGGTATGGGCCCGTGGGTTTCATGCAGGACACAGTGGTAGAGCCTCCTTTCACACATGGCATGGGAGGATTGCAGGCTTTCTAAACTCTAAGAAAGCAAGAAGTCTGAGAATTAGATTTAGGGTTAGGATTATGGTTAGGGTTCAGGATGAAGTGTAGTGTTATGGTGAGGGTATAGGGTTACAGATTAGGGTTACGGTTTAAGGTTACTGTTAGGTTTAACGGTTACAGTTCGTTTTGGGGTTGACGTTTGCGGATAGGGTTAAGATGAGGGGTTATGTTTTGGTACAGGGTTAGGGTTGTGTTAGGTTTAGGTTTGAAGATTAGGATTAGAGTTAGGATTAAAGGTTAGCATGAGAGTTAACGGTTAAGATTAAGGTTAAGGGTTAGGGTTAGGGTTTAGGTTTAGGGTTAAGGATTAGGGTTAGTTTTAGGGTTAGAGTTATGTGTTAGGGTTTGTGTTAGAGGTTAGGGTTAGGTTTACTGTTGACGGTTAGGGTTACGTTTAGGGGTTAGCATTAGGGTTAGGGATTAGGTTTAGGGTAAGTGTTTAGAGTTAGTGTTGGGCTTTAGGCTCGGGGCTTAGGTTCACGGTCAGGGGTTAGGGTTGGTGGTAGGGCTTAGATTTAGCGGTCAGTTTAAGGGCACAGGACCTGGTTAATCTACGGTGAGAGGGGTGTGGTCGGAGTCACCACAAAAGCACAACATCATTCCCTGGGCCTTGGGACAAAACCTACATGCAGGACTCAGGCAGAGCCTCATCTCACACATGGCATGGCTGTATTGTAGGCTTGCTTCACTCTGGGAATGGAAGTAGTGTGAGAATTAGGGTTAGGTTTGGGGTTAGGGGTTTCGAGTTAGGGGTTAGGTTTCGAGTCAGGGTCAGGTGCTAGGGATTAGTGGTTAGGTTTAGAGTTAGTGTTAGGGGTTAGGTGTTAAGTCTGGGTTGGGGGCCAGGGTTAGGTTTAGGGTTGGGGTTAGCGTTAGGGTTAGGGGTTAGGGTTAAGGGATAGGGTTAGGGTTAAGGGTTAGGCTTAGGGTTAGGGTTCAGGGTTAGGGTTAAGGTTTAGGGTTAGAGTCAGGGTTAAGGGTTAGGGTGAGGCTTAACAGTTAGGGTTAGGGTTAGGGGGTTAGGAATAGGGTTAGGGTTAAGGGTTAGGTTTATGGTTCAGGTTTAAGGTTAGGATTAGGGGTTAGGGTTAGTGTTAACTGTAGGTCAGTGTTGGGGTTAGATCTCTAGGCATTAGCGTATAGGTTAGGGTTAGGGTTAAGTAGGGTTATGTTTAATGGTTAGGATTGGGATTAGCGTTAAGGGTTAGGGTTAAGCTTTAGGGGTTATGACTAAAGATCAATGGTTAGGGTTATTTTTAGGCGTAGGGTTAGGGTAAGGGTTTTAGGGTTAGTGTTAGTGTTGTTGGTAGGGTTAAGGTTAGGGTTGGCGTTTCAGAATTAGGGATTAGGTGTTATGGTTACGGCTAGGAGTTAGGGTTAGAATTACGGTATAGGGCTTGTTCTCAGGGTGTCATGCATTATCGTTAAGATAAGGGGTTAAGTTAGGGTTAGGGTGAGGTTTACGTGTTAAGGTGAGCATTAGGATCAGGGTTAGGTGTTATGTTCTGGGTTAGGGTTATGGGTGTGGGGTAGGGTTTATGCTTAGGGCACGGGCCCTGTATGCACTAGGAGGCGAAGTTAGGGGTCTGTGATGGTCGCTGGGAGCCCACTCTATCGTACGCAGTGTATGGGCCTCTGGGTTTCATGCAGGACACTGTGGCAGAGCGGGCTTTCATGCATGGCTTAGTAGGATTGTAGGCTTTCAAAACTCTGCCAAAGCAAGTCTGAGAATTAGATTTAGGGTTAGGATTACGGTACGGTTTAGGGATGAAGATTAGTGATAGGGTGAGGGCTTAGGGTTAGGGGTTAGGGTTAGGGTTAGGGTTGTTGGCAGGGTGAAGGTTAGGGTTGGCATTTTAGAATTAGGGATGAGGTGTTACGGTTATGGCTAGGGGTTAGGATTAGAATTATGGGATAGGGCTTCTTCTGAGGGTGTTATGCATTAAGGTTAAGATAAGGGGATAAGTTAGGGTTACGGGGAGGTTTATGTTTTAAGGTGAGCAATAGGATCAGGGTCAGGTGCTATGTTCAGGGTGAGGGTTATCAGTTAGGGGTAGTGTTTATACTTAGCGTACAGGCCCTGTCTGCACTGGGCGAGGGGCTGGGGTTAGGGGGATGGGATTGTCCCCGGGAACCCACTCTATCATACGCTAGGTATGGGCTCCTGGTTTCATGCAAGAGAGAGCTGCAGAGCCCCCTTTTACTCATGGCATGGGAGGATTTTAGACTTTCTAAACTCTAAGAAAGCAAGAAGTCCGAGAATTAGATTTAGGGGTAGGATTATGATAATGTTTAGGGTTAGGGTTAGTGTTAAGGTGGGGTCTTAGGGTTAGGGGTTAGGGTTAGAGGTTAGTGTTAGGTGTAACAGTTACAGTTAGGTTTATGGTTAAGTTTCAGGGTTAGGGTTAAGGTTTGGGTTTAGCGTTTGGCACAGGGTTAGGCTTCAGTGTTAGCTTTATGGTTAAAGATTAGGATTAGGGTTAGTGTGAGGGTTAATGGTAAGGGTCAAGATTAAGGGTTAGGGTTGGGGTTAGGGTTAGGTTTAGGGTTAGGGCTTAGGGTTAGGGGATAGGATTAGGGTTAAGTGTTGGGCTTATGGTTAGGGTTAAAGTTTAGTGTTAGGGTTAATGTTTAGTGTTATGGTCCAGTTTAAGTGTTAGGGTGAGGGTTAACAGTTAGGATTAGGCTTAGGGGTTAGGGATATAGTGAAGGTTCAGTGTTAGGGTTAGGTTTAGGGTTCAGGTTAGGGTTAGCTTTAGGGGTTATGGTTAGGGTTAGGTGTTAGGTTAGTGTCAGGGTTAGGTCTAGTCGTGAGGGTAAGGTTTAGGGTTAGCTTTAAGAGCTAGGGTTAGGTTTAATGGTTAGGATTAGGATTACGGTTAAAGGTTAGGGTAATGCTCAGGGGTTAGGGTGAAGGGTGAAGGGTTAGGGCTTTTTTTAGGCATAGCGTTGGGGTTAGAACTAAGGGTTCCTGTCAGTGTTAGGGTTGTAGGCAGCGTTACGGTTAGGCTTAGCGGTGGAGAATTAGGGTTAGGGATTAGGTGTTACAGTTATGACTAGGAGATAGGGTTAGAATTATGGGATAGGGGATGTTCTCAGGGAATGGGTTATGCATTAACGTTACGTTAAGAGGTTAAAGTTAGGCTCACGGTGAGGTTTACGTGTTAAGGGGAGAAATAGGAACAGGGTTAGGTGCCATGTTCAGGGTTAGGGTTATCTGTTAAAGGTATCATTTATGCTTAGCGCACGGGCCCTGTCGGCATTAGGCTGGGGGGAGGTTAGGGGGCTGGGATTGTCACCGGGAACCCACTGTATCGGACTCTGGGTATGCGCCCGTGGATTTCATGCAGGACACAGTGGTAGAGCCTCCTTTCACACATGGCACGGGAGGATTGCAGGCTTTCTAAACTCTAAGAAAGCAAGAAGTCTGAGAATTAGATTTAGGGTTAGGATTATGGTTAGGGTTCAGGATGAAGTGTAGTGTTATGGTGAGGGGATAGGGTTACAGATTAGGGTTACGGTTTAAGGTTACTGTTAGGTTTAACGGTTATAGTTCGTTTTGGGGTTGAGGTTTGCGGATAGGGTTAAGATGAGGGGTCAGGGTTTGGTACAGGGTTAGGGTTGTGTTCGGTTTAGGGTTGAAGATTAGGATTAGGGTTAGGATTAAAGGTTAGCATGAGAGTTAACGGTTAAGATTAAGGTTAAGGGTTAGGGTTAGGTTTTAGGTTTAGGGTTAAGGGTTAGGGTTAGTTTTAGGGTAAGAGTTATGTGTTAGGGTTTGTGTTAGAGGTTAGGGTTAGGTTTACTGTTCACGGTTAGGGTTACGTTTAGGGGTTAGCATTAGGGTTAGGGATTAGGTTTAGGGTAAGTGTTTAGAGTTAGTGTTGGGCTTTAGGCTCGGGGCTTAGGTTCAGGGTCAGCGGTTAGGGTTGGTGGTAGGGCTTAGAATTAACGGTCAGTTTAAGGGCACAGGACCTGGTTAATCTACGGTGAGAGGGGTGTGGTCGGAGTCACCACAAAAGCACAACATCATTCCCTGTGCCTTGGGACAAAACCTACATGCAGGACTCAGGCAGAGCCTCATCTCACACATGGCATGGCTGTATTGTAGGCTTGCTTCACTCTGGGAATGGAAGTAGTGTGAGAATTAGGGTTAGGTTTGGGGTTAGGGGTTTCGAATTAGGGGTTAGGTTTCGAGTCAGGGTCAGGTGCTAGGGATTAGTGGTTAGGTTTAGAGTTAGTGTTAGGGGTTAGGTGTTAAGTCTGGGTTGGGGGCCAGGGTTAGGTTTAGGGTTGGGGTTAGCGTTAGGGTTAGGGGTTAGGGTTAAGGGATAGGGTTAGGGTTAAGGGTTAGGCTTAGGGTTAGGGTTCAGGGTTAGGGTTAAGGTTTAGGGTTAGAGTCAGGGTTAAGTGTTAGGGTGAGGCTTAACAGTTAGGGTTAGGGTTAGGGGGTTAGGAATAGGGTTAGGGTTAAGGGTTAGGTTTATGGTTCAGGTTTAAGGTTAGGATTAGGGGTTAGGGTTAGTGTTAACTGTAGGTCAGTGTTGGGGTTAGATCTCTAGGCATTAGCGTATAGGTTAGGGTTAGGGTTAAGTAGGGTTATGTTTAATGGTTGGGATTGGGATTAGCGTTAAGGGTTAGGGTTAAGCTTTAGGGGTTATGACTAAAGATCAATGGTTAGGGTTATTTTTAGGCGTAGGGTTAGGGTAAGGGTTTTAGGGTTAGTGTTAGTGTTGTTGGTAGGGTTAAGGTTAGGGTTGGCGTTTCAGAATTAGGGATTAGGTGTTATGGTTACGGCTAGGAGTTAGGGTTAGAATTACGGTATAGGGCTTGTTCTCAGGGTGTCATGCATTATCGTTAAGATAAGGGGTTAAGTTAGGGTTAGGGTGAGGTTTACGTGTTAAGGTGAGCATTAGGATCAGGGTTAGGTGTTATGTTCTGGGTTAGGGTTATGGGTGTGGGGTAGGGTTTATGCTTAGGGCACGGGCCCTGTATGCACTAGGAGGCGAAGTTAGGGGTCTGTGATGGTCGCTGGGAGCCCACTCTATCGTACGCAGTGTATGGGCCTCTGGGTTTCATGCAGGACACTGTGGCAGAGCGGGCTTTCATGCATGGCTTAGTAGGATTGTAGGCTTTCAAAACTCTGCCAAAGCAAGTCTGAGAATTAGATTTAGGGTTAGGATTACGGTACGGTTTAGGGATGAAGATTAGTGATAGGGTGAGGGCTTAGGGTTAGGGGTTAGGGTTAGGGTTAGGGTTGTTGGCAGGGTGAAGGTTAGGGTTGGCATTTTAGAATTAGGGATGAGGTGTTACGGTTATGGCTAGGGGTTAGGATTAGAATTATGGGATAGGGCTTCTTCTGAGGGTGTTATGCATTAAGGTTAAGATAAGGGGATAAGTTAGGGTTACGGGGAGGTTTATGTTTTAAGGTGAGCAATAGGATCAGGGTCAGGTGCTATGTTCAGGGTGAGGGTTATCTGTTAGGGGTAGTGTTTATACTTAGCGTACAGGCCCTGTCTGCACTGGGCGGGGGGCTGGGGTTAGGGGGATGGGATTGTCCCCGGGAACCCACTCTATCATACCCTAGGTATGGGCTCCTGGTTTCATGCAAGAGAGAGCTGCAGAGCCCCCTTTTACTCATGGCATGGGAGGATTTTAGGCTTTCTAAACTCTAAGAAAGCAAGAAGTCCGAGAATTAGATTTGGGGTAGGATTATGATAATGTTTAGGGTTAGGGTTAGTGTTAAGGTGGGGTCTTAGGGTTAGGGGTTAGGGTTAGAGGTTAGTGTTAGGTGTAACAGTTACAGTTAGGTTTATGGTTAAGTTTCAGGGTTAGGGTTAAGGTTTGGGTTTAGCGTTTGGCACAGGGTTAGGCTTCAGTGTTAGCTTTATGGTTAAAGATTAGGATTAGGGTTAGTGTGAGGGTTAATGGTAAGGGTCAAGATTAAGGGTTAGGGTTGGGGTTAGGGTTAGGTTTAGGGTTAGGGCTTAGGGTTAGGGGATAGGATTAGGGTTAAGTGTTGGGCTTATGGTTAGGGTTAAAGTTTAGTGTTAGGGTTAATGTTTAGTGTTATGGTCCAGTTTAAGTGTTAGGGTGAGGGTTAACAGTTAGGATTAGGCTTAGGGGTTAGGGATATAGTGAAGGTTCAGTGTTAGGGTTGGGTTTAGGGTTCAGGGTTAGGGTTAGCTTTAGGGGTTATGGTTAGGGTTAGGTGTTAGGTTAGTGTCAGGGTTAGGTCTAGTCGTGAGGGTAAGGTTTAGGGTTAGCTTTAAGAGCTAGGGTTAGGTTTAATGGTTAGGATTAGGATTACGGTTAAAGGTTAGGGTAATGCTCAGGGGTTAGGGTGAAGGGTGAAGGGTTAGGGCTTTTGTTAGGCATAGCGTTGGGGTTAGAACTAAGGGTTCCTGTCAGTGTTAGGGTTGTAGGCAGCGTTACGGTTAGGCTTAGCGGTGGAGAATTAGGGTTAGGGATTAGGTGTTACAGTTATGACTAGGAGATAGGGTTAGAATTATGGGATAGGGGATGTTCTCAGGGAATGGGTTATGCATTAACGTTACGTTAAGAGGTTAAAGTTAGGCTCACGGTGAGGTTTACGTGTTAAGGGGAGAAATAGGAACAGGGTTAGGTGCCATGTTCAGGGTTAGGCTTATCTGTTAAAGGTATCATTTATGCTTAGCGCACGGGCCCTGTCGGCATTAGGCTGGGGGGAGGTTAGGGGGCTGGGATTGTCACCGGGAACCCACTGTATCGGACTCTGGGTATGCGCCCGTGGATTTCATGCAGGACACAGTGGTAGAGCCTCCTTTCACACATGGCACGGGAGGATTGCAGGCTTTCTAAACTCTAAGAAAGCAAGAAGTCTGAGAATTAGATTTAGGGTTAGGATTATGGTTAGGGTTCAGGATGAAGTGTAGTGTTATGGTGAGGGGATAGGGTTACAGATTAGGGTTACGGTTTAAGGTTACTGTTAGGTTTAACGGTTATAGTTCGTTTTGGGGTTGAGGTTTGCGGATAGGGTTAAGATGAGGGGTCAGGGTTTGGTACAGGGTTAGGGTTGTGTTCGGTTTAGGGTTGAAGATTAGGATTAGGGTTAGGATTAAAGGTTAGCATGAGAGTTAACGGTTAAGATTAAGGTTAAGGGTTAGGGTTAGGTTTTAGGTTTAGGGTTAAGGGTTAGGGTTCGTTTTAGGGTTAGAGTTATGTGTTAGGGTTTGTGTTAGAGGTTAGGGTTAGGTTTACTGTTCGTGGTTAGAGTTACGTTTAGGGGTTAGCATTAGGGTTAGGGATTAACTTTAGGGTAAGTGTTTAGAGTTAGTGTTGGGCTTTAGGCTCGGGGCTTAGGTTCAGGGTCAGCGGTTAGGGTTGGTGGTAGGGCTTAGATTTAGCGGTCAGTTTAAGGGCACAGGACCTGGTTAATCTACGGTGAGACGGGTGTGGTCGGAGTCACCACAAAAGCACAACATCATTCCCTGTGCCTTGGGACAAAACCTACATGCAGGACTCAGGCAGAGCCTCATCTCACACATGGCATGGCTGTATTGTAGGCTTGCTTCACTCTGGGAATGGAAGTAGTGTGAGAATTAGGGTTAGGTTTGGGGTTAGGGGTTTCGAATTAGGGGTTAGGTTTCGAGTCAGGGTCAGGTGCTAGGGATTAGTGGTTAGGTTTAGAGTTAGTGTTAGGGGTTAGGTGTTAAGTCTGGGTTGGGGGCCAGGGTTAGGTTTAGGGTTGGGGTTAGCGTTAGGGTTAGGGGTTAGGGTTAAGGGATAGGGTTAGGGTTAAGGGTTAGGCTTAGGGTTAGGGTTCAGGGTTAGGGTTAAGGTTTAGGGTTAGAGTCAGGGTTAAGGGTTAGGGTGAGGCTTAACAGTTAGGGTTAGGGTTAGGGGGTTAGGAATAGGGTTAGGGTTAAGGGTTAGGTTTATGGTTCAGGTTTCAGGTTAGGATTAGGGGTTAGGGTTAGTGTTAACTGTAGGTCAGTGTTGGGGTTAGATCTCTAGGCATTAGCGTATAGGTTAGGGTTAGGGTTAAGTAGGGTTATGTTTAATGGTTAGGATTGGGATTAGCGTTAAGGGTTAGGGTTAAGCTTTAGGGGTTATGACTAAGGATCAATGGTTAGGGTTATTTTTAGGCGTAGGGTTAGGGTAAGGGTTTTAGGGTTAGTGTTAGTGTTGTTGGTAGGGTTAAGGTTAGGGTTGGCGTTTCAGAATTAGGGATTAGGTGTTATGGTTATGGCTAGGAGTTAGGGTTAGAATTACGGTATAGGGCTTGTTCTCAGGGTGTCATGCATTATCGTTAAGATAAAGGGTTAAGTTAGGGTTAGGGTGAGGTTTACGTGTTAAGGTGAGCAGTAGGATCAGGGTTAGGTGTTATGTTCTGGGTTAGGGTTATGGGTGTGGGGTAGGGTTTATGCTTAGGGCACGGGCCCTGTATGCACTAGAAGGCGAAGTTAGGGGTCTGTGATGGTCGCTGGGAGCCCACTCTATCGTACGCAGTGTATGGGCCTCTGGGTTTCATGCAGGACACTGTGGCAGAGCGGGCTTTCATGCATGGCTTAGTAGGATTGTAGGCTTTCAAAACTCTGAGAAAGCAAGTCTGAGAATTAGATTTAGGGTTAGGATTACGGTACGGTTTAGGGATGAAGATTAGTGATAGGGTGAGGGCTTAGGGTTAGGGGTTACGGTTAGGGTTAGGGTAGTTGGCAGGGTGAAGGTTAGGGTTGGCATTTTAGAATTAGGGATGAGGTGTTACGGTTATGGCTAGGGGTTAGGATTAGAATTATGGGATAGGGCTTCTTCTGAGGGTGTTATGCATTAAGGTTAAGATAAGGGGATAAGTTAGGGTTACGGGGAGGTTTATGTTTTAAGGTGAGCAATAGGATCAGGGTCAGGTGCTATGTTCAGGGTGAGGGTTATCTGTTAGGGGTAGTGTTTATACTTAGCGTACAGGCCCTGTCTGCACTGGGCGGGGGGCTGGGGTTAGGGGGATGGGATTGTCCCCGGGAACCCACTCTATCATACCCTAGGTATGGGCTCCTGGTTTCATGCAAGAGAGAGCTGCAGAGCCCCCTTTTACTCATGGCATGGGAGGATTTTAGGCTTTCTAAACTCTAAGAAAGCAAGAAGTCCGAGAATTAGATTTGGGGTAGGATTATGATAATGTTTAGGGTTAGGGTTAGTGTTAAGGTGGGGTCTTAGGGTTAGGGGTTAGGGTTAGAGGTTAGTGTTAGGTGTAACAGTTACAGTTAGGTTTATGGTTAAGTTTCAGGGTTAGGGTTAAGGTTTGGGTTTAGCGTTTGGCACAGGGTTAGGCTTCAGTGTTAGCTTTATGGTTAAAGATTAGGATTAGGGTTAGTGTGAGGGTTAATGGTAAGGGTCAAGATTAAGGGTTAGGGTTGGGGTTAGGGTTAGGTTTAGGGTTAGGGCTTAGGGTTAGGGGATAGGATTAGGGTTAAGTGTTGGGCTTATGGTTAGGGTTAAAGTTTAGTGTTAGGGTTAATGTTTAGTGTTATGGTCCAGTTTAAGTGTTAGGGTGAGGGTTAACAGTTAGGATTAGGCTTAGGGGTTAGGGATATAGTGAAGGTTCAGTGTTAGGGTTGGGTTTAGGGTTCAGGGTTAGGGTTAGCTTTAGGGGTTATGGTTAGGGTTAGGTGTTAGGTTAGTGTCAGGGTTAGGTCTAGTCGTGAGGGTAAGGTTTAGGGTTAGCTTTAAGAGCTAGGGTTAGGTTTAATGGTTAGGATTAGGATTACGGTTAAAGGTTAGGGTAATGCTCAGGGGTTAGGGTGAAGGGTGAAGGGTTAGGGCTTTTGTTAGGCATAGCGTTGGGGTTAGAACTAAGGGTTCCTGTCAGTGTTAGGGTTGTAGGCAGCGTTACGGTTAGGCTTAGCGGTGGAGAATTAGGGTTAGGGATTAGGTGTTACAGTTATGACTAGGAGATAGGGTTAGAATTATGGGATAGGGGATGTTCTCAGGGAATGGGTTATGCATTAACGTTACGTTAAGAGGTTAAAGTTAGGCTCACGGTGAGGTTTACGTGTTAAGGGGAGAAATAGGAACAGGGTTAGGTGCCATGTTCAGGGTTAGGCTTATCTGTTAAAGGTATCATTTATGCTTAGCGCACGGGCCCTGTCGGCATTAGGCTGGGGGGAGGTTAGGGGGCTGGGATTGTCACCGGGAACCCACTGTATCGGACTCTGGGTATGGGCCCCTGGATTTCATGCAGGACACAGTGGTAGAGCCTCCTTTCACACATGGCACGGGAGGATTGCAGGCTTTCTAAACTCTAAGAAAGCAAGAAGTCTGAGAATTAGATTTAGGGTTAGGATTATGGTTAGGGTTCAGGATGAAGTGTAGTGTTATGGTGAGGGGATAGGGTTACAGATTAGGATTACGGTTTAAGGTTACTGTTAGGTTTAACGGTTATAGTTCGTTTTGGGGTTGAGGTTTGCGGATAGGGTTAAGATGAGGGGTCAGGGTTTGGTACAGGGTTAGGGTTGTGTTCGGTTTAGGGTTGAAGATTAGGATTAGGGTTAGGATTAAAGGTTAGCATGAGAGTTAACGGTTAAGATTAAGGTTAAGGGTTAGGGTTAGGTTTTAGGTTTAGGGTTAAGGGTTAGGGTTCGTTTTAGGGTTAGAGTTATGTGTTAGGGTTTGTGTTAGAGGTTAGGGTTAGGTTTACTGTTCGTGGTTAGAGTTACGTTTAGGGGTTAGCATTAGGGTTAGGGATTAGGTTTAGGGTAAGTGTTTAGAGTTAGTGTTGGGCTTTAGGCTCGGGGCTTAGGTTCAGGGTCAGCGGTTAGGGTTGGTGGTAGGGCTTAGATTTAGCGGTCAGTTTAAGGGCACAGGACCTGGTTAATCTACGGTGAGAGGGGTGTGGTCGGAGTCACCACAAAAGCACAACATCATTCCCTGGGCCTTGGGACAAAACCTACATGCAGGACTCAGGCAGAGCCTCATCTCACACATGGCATGGCTGTATTGTAGGCTTGCTTCACTCTGGGAATGGAAGTAGTGTGAGAATTAGGGTTAGGTTTGGGGTTAGGGGTTTCGAGTTAGGGGTTAGGTTTCGAGTCAGGGTCAGGTGCTAGGGATTAGTGGTTAGGTTTAGAGTTAGTGTTAGGGGTTAGGTGTTAAGTCTGGGTTGGGGGCCAGGGTTAGGTTTAGGGTTGGGGTTAGCGTTAGGGTTAGGGGTTAGGGTTAAGGGATAGGGTTAGGGTTAAGGGTTAGGCTTAGGGTTAGGGTTCAGGGTTAGGGTTAAGGTTTAGGGTTAGAGTCAGGGTTAAGGGTTAGGGTGAGGCTTAACAGTTAGGGTTAGAGTTAGGGTGTTAGGAATAGGGTTAGGGTTAAGGGTTAGGTTTATGGTTCAGGTTTAAGGTTAGGATTAGGGGTTAGGGTTAGTGTTAACTGTAGGTCAGTGTTGGGGTTAGATCTCTAGGCATTAGCGTATAGGTTAGGGTTAGGGTTAAGTAGGGTTATGTTTAATGGTTAGGATTGGGATTAGCGTTAAGGGTTAGGGTTAAGCTTTAGGGGTTATGACTAAGGATCAATGGTTAGGGTTATTTTTAGGCGTAGGGTTAGGGTAAGGGTTTTAGGGTTAGTGTTAGTGTTGTTGGTAGGGTTAAGGTTAGGGTTGGCGTTTCAGAATTAGGGATTAGGTGTTATGGTTATGGCTAGGAGTTAGGGTTAGAATTACGGTATAGGGCTTGTTCTCAGGGTGTCATGCATTATCGTTAAGATAAAGGGTTAAGTTAGGGTTAGGGTGAGGTTTACGTGTTAAGGTGAGCATTAGGATCAGGGTTAGGTGTTATGTTCTGGGTTAGGGTTATGGGTGTGGGGTAGGGTTTATGCTTAGGGCACGGGCCCTGTATGCACTAGGAGGCGAAGTTAGGGGTCTGTGATGGTCGCTGGGAGCCCACTCTATCGTACGCAGTGTATGGGCCTCTGGGTTTCATGCAGGACACTGTGGCAGAGCGGGCTTTCATGCATGGCTTAGTAGGATTGTAGGCTTTCAAAACTCTGCCAAAGCAAGTCTGAGAATTAGGTTTAGGGTTAGGATTACGGTACGGTTTAGGGATGAAGATTAGTGATAGGGTGAGGGCTTAGGGTTAGGGGTTACGGTTAGGGTTAGGGTAGTTGGCAGGGTGAAGGTTAGGGTTGGCATTTTAGAATTAGGGATGAGGTGTTACGGTTATGGCTAGGGGTTAGGATTAGAATTATGGGATAGGGCTTCTTCTGAGGGTGTTATGCATTAAGGTTAAGATAAGGGGATAAGTTAGGGTTACGGGGAGGTTTATGTTTTAAGGTGAGCAATAGGATCAGGGTCAGGTGCTATGTTCAGGGTGAGGGTTATCTGTTAGGGGTAGTGTTTATACTTAGCGTACAGGCCCTGTCTGCACTGGGCGGGGGGCTGGGGTTAGGGGGATGGGATTGTCCCCGGGAACCCACTCTATCATACGCTAGGTATGGGCTCCTGGTTTCATGCAAGAGAGAGCTGCAGAGCCCCCTTTTACTCATGGCATGGGAGGATTTTAGGCTTTCTAAACTCTAAGAAAGCAAGAAGTCCGAGAATTAGATTTGGGGTAGGATTATGATAATGTTTAGGGTTAGGGTTAGTGTTAAGGTGGGGTCTTAGGGTTAGGGGTTAGGGTTAGAGGTTAGTGTTAGGTGTAACAGTTACAGTTAGGTTTATGGTTAAGTTTCAGGGTTAGGGTTAAGGTTTGGGTTTAGCGTTTGGCACAGGGTTAGGCTTCAGTGTTAGCTTTATGGTTAAAGATTAGGATTAGGGTTAGTGTGAGGGTTAATGGTAAGGGTCAAGATTAAGGGTTAGGGTTGGGGTTAGGGTTAGGTTTAGGGTTAGGGCTTAGGGTTAGGGGATAGGATTAGGGTTAAGTGTTGGGCTTATGGTTAGGGTTAAAGTTTAGTGTTAGGGTTAATGTTTAGTGTTATGGTCCAGTTTAAGTGTTAGGGTGAGGGTTAACAGTTAGGATTAGGCTTAGGGGTTAGGGATATAGTGAAGGTTCAGTGTTAGGGTTAGGTTTAGGGTTCAGGGTTAGGGTTAGCTTTAGGGGTTATGGTTAGGGTTAGGTGTTAGGTTAGTGTCAGGGTTAGGTCTAGTCGTGAGGGTAAGGTTTAGGGTTAGCTTTAAGAGCTAGGGTTAGGTTTAATGGTTAGGATTAGGATTACGGTTAAAGGTTAGGGTAATGCTCAGGGGTTAGGGTGAAGGGTGAAGGGTTAGGGCTTTTATTAGGCATAGCGTTGGGGTTAGAACTAAGGGTTCCTGTCAGTGTTAGGGTTGTAGGCAGCGTTACGGTTAGACTTAGCGGTGGAGAATTAGGGTTAGGGATTAGGTGTTACAGTTATGACTAGGAGATAGGGTTAGAATTATGGGATAGGGGATGTTCTCAGGGAATGGGTTATGCATTAACGTTACGTTAAGAGGTTAAAGTTAGGCTCACGGTGAGGTTTACGTGTTAAGGGGAGAAATAGGAACAGGGTTAGGTGCCATGTTCAGGGTTAGGCTTATCTGTTAAAGGTATCATTTATGCTTAGCGCACGGGCCCTGTCGGCATTAGGCTGGGGGGAGGTTAGGGGGCTGGGATTGTCACCGGGAACCCACTGTATCGGACTCTGGGTATGCGCCCGTGGATTTCATGCAGGACACAGTGGTAGAGCCTCCTTTCACACATGGCACGGGAGGATTGCAGGCTTTCTAAACTCTAAGAAAGCAAGAAGTCTGAGAATTAGATTTAGGGTTAGGATTATGGTTAGGGTTCAGGATGAAGTGTAGTGTTATGGTGAGGGGATAGGGTTACAGATTAGGGTTACGGTTTAAGGTTACTGTTAGGTTTAACGGTTATAGTTCGTTTTGGGGTTGAGGTTTGCGGATAGGGTTAAGATGAGGGGTCAGGGTTTGGTACAGGGTTAGGGTTGTGTTCGGTTTAGGGTTGAAGATTAGGATTAGGGTTAGGATTAAAGGTTAGCATGAGAGTTAACGGTTAAGATTAAGGTTAAGTGTTAGGGTTAGGTTTTAGGTTTAGGGTTAAGGGTTAGGGTTAGTTTTAGGGTTATAGTTATGTGTTAGGGTTTGTGTTAGAGGTTAGGGTTAGGTTTACTGTTCGTGGTTAGAGTTACGTTTAGGGGTTAGCATTAGGGTTAGGGATTAGGTTTAGGTTAAGTGTTTAGAGTTAGTGTTGGGCTTTAGGCTCGGGGCTTAGGTTCAGGGTCAGCGGTTAGGGTTGGTGGTAGGGCTTAGACTTAGCGGTCAGTTTAAGGGCACAGGACCTGGTTAATCTACGGTGAGAGGGGTGTGGTCGGAGTCACCACAAAAGCACAACATCATTCCCTGGGCCTTGGGACAAAACCTACATGCAGGACTCAGGCAGAGCCTCATCTCACACATGACATGGCTGTATTGTAGGCTTGCTTCACTCTGGGAATGGAAGTAGTGTGAGAATTAGGGTTAGGTTTGGGGTTAGGGGTTTCGAGTTAGGGGTTAGGTTTCGAGTCAGGGTCAGGTGCTAGGGATTAGTGGTTAGGTTTAGAGTTAGTGTTAGGGGTTAGGTGTTAAGTCTGGGTTGGGGGCCAGGGTTAGGTTTAGGGTTGGGGTTAGCGTTAGGGTTAGGGGTTAGGGTTAAGGGATAGAGTTAGGGTTAAGGGTTAGGCTTAGGGTTAGGGTTCAGGGTTAGGGTTAAGGTTTAGGGTTAGAGTCAGGGTTAAGGGTTAGGGTGAGGCTTAACAGTTAGGGTTAGAGTTAGGGGGTTAGGAATAGGGTTAGGGTTAAGGGTTAGGTTTATGGTTCAGGTTTAAGGTTAGGATTAGGGGTTAGGGTTAGTGTTAACTGTAGGTCAGTGTTGGGGTTAGATCTCTAGGCATTAGCGTATAGGTTAGGGTTAGGGTTAAGTAGGGTTATGTTTAATGGTTAGGATTGGGATTAGCGTTAAGGGTTAGGGTTAAGCTTTAGGGGTTATGACTAAGGATCAATGGTTAGGGTTATTTTTAGGCGTAGGGTTAGGGTAAGGGTTTTAGGGTTAGTGTTAGTGTTGTTGGTAGGGTTAAGGTTAGGGTTGGCGTTTCAGAATTAGGGATTAGGTGTTATGGTTATGGCTAGGAGTTAGGGTTAGAATTACGGTATAGGGCTTGTTCTCAGGGTGTCATGCATTATCGTTAAGATAAAGGGTTAAGTTAGGGTTAGGGTGAGGTTTACGTGTTAAGGTGAGCAGTAGGATCAGGGTTAGGTGTTATGTTCTGGGTTAGGGTTATGGGTGTGGGGTAGGGTTTATGCTTAGGGCACGGGCCCTGTATGCACTAGAAGGCGAAGTTAGGGGTCTGTGATGGTCGCTGGGAGCCCACTCTATCGTACGCAGTGTATGGGCCTCTGGGTTTCATGCAGGACACTGTGGCAGAGCGGGCTTTCATGCATGGCTTAGTAGGATTGTAGGCTTTCAAAACTCTGAGAAAGCAAGTCTGAGAATTAGATTTAGGGTTAGGATTACGGTACGGTTTAGGGATGAAGATTAGTGATAGGGTGAGGGCTTAGGGTTAGGGGTTACGGTTAGGGTTAGGGTAGTTGGCAGGGTGAAGGTTAGGGTTGGCATTTTAGAATTAGGGATGAGGTGTTACGGTTATGGCTAGGGGTTAGGATTAGAATTATGGGATAGGGCTTCTTCTGAGGGTGTTATGCATTAAGGTTAAGATAAGGGGATAAGTTAGGGTTACGGGGAGGTTTATGTTTTAAGGTGAGCAATAGGATCAGGGTCAGGTGCTATGTTCAGGGTGAGGGTTATCTGTTAGGGGTAGTGTTTATACTTAGCGTACAGGCCCTGTCTGCACTGGGCGGGGGGCTGGGGTTAGGGGGATGGGATTGTCCCCGGGAACCCACTCTATCATACCCTAGGTATGGGCTCCTGGTTTCATGCAAGAGAGAGCTGCAGAGCCCCCTTTTACTCATGGAATGGGAGGATTTTAGGCTTTCTAAACTCTAAGAAAGCAAGAAGTCCGAGAATTAGATTTGGGGTAGGATTATGATAATGTTTAGGGTTAGGGTTAGTGTTAAGGTGGGGTCTTAGGGTTAGGGGTTAGGGTTAGAGGTTAGTGTTAGGTGTAACAGTTACAGTTAGGTTTATGGTTAAGTTTCAGGGTTAGGGTTAAGGTTTGGGTTTAGCGTTTGGCACAGGGTTAGGCTTCAGTGTTAGCTTTATGGTTAAAGATTAGGATTAGGGTTAGTGTGAGGGTTAATGGTAAGGGTCAAGATTAAGGGTTAGGGTTGGGGTTAGGGTTAGGTTTAGGGTTAGGGCTTAGGGTTAGGGGATAGGATTAGGGTTAAGTGTTGGGCTTATGGTTAGGGTTAAAGTTTAGTGTTAGTGTTAATGTTTAGTGTTATGGTCCAGTTTAAGTGTTTGGGTGAGGGTTAACAGTTAGGATTAGGCTTAGGGGTTAGGGATATAGTGAAGGTTCAGTGTTAGGGTTAGGTTTAGGGTTCAGGGTTAGGGTTAGCTTTAGGGGTTATGGTTAGGGTTAGGTGTTAGGTTAGTGTCAGGGTTAGGTCTAGTCGTGAGGGTAAGGTTTAGGGTTAGCTTTAAGAGCTAGGGTTATGTTTAATGGTTAGGATTAGGATTACGGTTAAAGCTTAGGGTAATGCTTAGGGGTTAGGGTGAAGGGTGAAGGGTTAGGGCTTTTGTTAGGCATAGCGTTGGGGTTAGAACTAAGGGTTCCTGTCAGTGTTAGGGTTGTAGGCAGCATTACGGTTAGGCTTAGCGGTGGAGAATTAGGGTTAGGGATTAGGTGTTACAGTTATGACTAGGAGATAGGGTTAGAATTATGGGATAGGGGATGTTCTCAGGGAATGGGTTATGCATTAACGTTACGTTAAGAGGTTAAAGTTAGGCTCACGGTGAGGTTTACGTGTTAAGGGGAGAAATAGGAACAGGGTTAGGTGCCATGTTCAGGGTTAGGCTTATCTGTTAAAGGTATCATTTATGCTTAGCGCACGGGCCCTGTCGGCATTAAGCTGGGGGGAGGTTAGGGGGCTGGGATTGTCACCGGGAACCCACTGTATCGGACTCTGGGTATCGGCCCGTGGGTTTCATGCAGGACACAGTGGTAGAGCCTCCTTTCACACATGGCATGGGAGGATTGCAGGCTTTCTAAACTCTAAGAAAGCAAGAAGTCTGAGAATTAGATTTAGGGTTAGGATTATGGTTAGGGTTCAGGATGAAGTGTAGTGTTATGGTGAGGGTATAGGGTTACAGATTAGGGTTACGGTTTAAGGTTACTGTTAGGTTTAACGGTTACAGTTCGTTTTGGGGTTGAGGTTTGCGGATAGGGTTAAGATGAGGGGTTAGGTTTTGGTACAGGGTTAGGGTTGTGTTAGGTTTAGGTTTGAAGATTAGGATTAGAGTTAGGATTAAAGGTTAGCATGAGAGTTAACGGTTAAGATTAAGGTTAAGGGTTAGGGTTAGGGTTTAGGTTTAGGGTTAAGGGTTAGGGTTAGTTTTAGGGTTAGAGTTATTTGTTAGGGTTTGTGTTAGAGGTTAGGGTTAGGTTTACTGTCCACGGTTAGGGTTACGTTTAGGGGTTAGCATTAGGGTTAGGGATTAGGTTTAGGGTAAGGGTTTAGAGTTAGTGTTGGGCTTTAGGCTCGGGGCTTAGGTTCAGGGTCAGGGGTTAGGGTTGGTGGTAGGGCTTAGATTTAGCGGTCAGTTTAAGGGCACAGGACCTGGTTAATCTACGGTGAGAGGGGTGCGGTCGGAGTCACCACGAAAGCACAACATCATTCCCTGGGCCCTGGGACAAGACCTACATGCAGGACTCAGGCGGAGCCTCATCTCACACATGGCATTGCTGTATTGTAGGCTTGCTTCACTCGGGAATGGAAGTAGTGTGAGAATTAAGGTTAGGGTTGGGGTTAGGGGTTTTGAGTTAGGGGTTAGGTTTCGAGTCATGGTTAGGTGCTAGTGGTTAGGGGTAGAGTTAGTGTTACGGGTTCGGTGTTAATTCTGGGTTAGGGGGCCAGGGGTAGGTTTAGGGTTGGGGTTAGTGTTATCGTTAGCGGTTAGGGTTAATGGATAGGGTTAGGGTTAAGGGTAGGCTTAGGGTTAGGGTTCAGGGTTAGGGTTAAGGTTTAGGGTTAGGGTCAGGGTTAAGGGTTAGGGTTAGGGTTAGGGTGTTATGGTTAAGGATTAGGTTTATTGTTCAGGTTTAAGGTTAGCATTATGGGTTTGTGTTACTTCTAACTGTAGGTCAGTGTTGGGGTTAGAACTCTAGGCATTAAGGTAAAGGTTAGAGTTAGGGTTAAGAGTTGGGGTTATGTTTAATGGTTAGGATTGGGATTAGGGTTAAGGGTTAGGGTTAAGGTTAGGGGTTATGACTAAGGATCAACGGTTACGGTTATTTTTAGGCGTAGGGTTAGGGTAAGGGGTTAGGGTTAGTGTTAGTGTTGTTGGTAGGGTTAAGGTTAGGGTTGGTGTTTCAGAATTAGAGATTAGGTGTTATGGTTATGGCTAGGAGTTAGGGTTAGAATTACAGTATAGGGCTTGTTCTCAGGGTGTCATGCATTAACGTTACGATATGGGGTTAAAATTAGGGTTACGGTGAGGTTTACGTGTTAAGGTGAGCAGTAGGATCAGGGTTAGGTGTTATGTTCTGGGTTAGGGTTATGGGTGAGGGGTAGTGTTTATGCTTAGGGCATGGGCCCTGTATGCCCTAGGAATCGAAGTTAGGGGTCGGTTGTGGTCGCTGGGAACCCACTCTATCGTACGCTGTGTATGGGCCTCTGGGTTTCTTGCAGGACACTGTGGCAGAGCGGGCTTTCATGCATGGCTTAGTAGGATTGTAGGCTTTCAAAACTCTGAGAAAGCAAGAAGTCTGAGAATTAGATTTCGGGTTAGGATTACGGTACGGTTTAGGGATGAAGATTAGTGATAGGGTGAGGGCTTAGGGTTAGAGGTTAGGGTTAGGGTTAGGGTTGTTTGTAGGGTGAAGTTTAGGGTTGGCATTTTAGAATTAGGGATGAGGTCTTATGGTTATGGCTGGGGATTAGGATTAGAATTATGGGATGGGGCTTCTTCTCAGGGTGTTATGCATTAAGGTTAAGATAAGGGGATAAGTTAGGGTTACGGGGAGGTTTATGTTTTAAGGTGAGCAATAGGATCAGGGTTAGGTGTTATATTCAGGGTGAGGGTTATCTGTTAGGGGTAGTGTTTATACTTAGCGTACAGGCCCTGTCTGCACTTGGCGGGGGGCTGGGGTTAGGGGGATGGGATTGTCCCCGGGAACCCACTCTATCGTACGCTGGATATGGGCTCCTGGGTTTCATGCAGGACACAGTGGTAGAGCCCCCTTTTACTCATGGCATGGGAGGATTTTAGGCTTTCTAAACTCTGAGAAAGCAAGAAGTCTGACAATTAGATTTAGGGGTAGGATTATGGTAATGTTTAGCGAGGAAGATTAGTGTTAGGGTGGGCTCTTAGGGTTAGGGGTTAGGGTTTAAGGTTTGTGTTATTTTTAACAGTTACAGTTACGTTTAGGGTTAAGTTTCAGGGTTAGGGTTAAGGTTTGGTTTTATCGTTTGGCACAGGGTTAGGCTTCAGTGTTAGCTTTATGGTTAAAGATTAGGATTAGGGTTAGGGTTAAGGGTTAGTGTGAGGGTTAATGGTAAGTTTCAAGATTAAGGGTTAGGGTTGGGCTTAGGGTTAGGAATAAGGCTTCGTGTAACATTTAGGTTTAGAGTTAAGTGTTATGGTTATGGCTAGAGGTTAGGGTTAGGTTTAGGGTTCATGGTTAGGGTTACATTTAGGGGTTCGGGTTACGGGTTAAGTTTAGGGCGAGTGTTTAGTGTTACTGTTGGGCGTTAGGATAAGGGCCGAGGTTTAGGGTTAGGATTTAGGTTTAGTGTTAGGGCTTAGATTTAGTGGTTAGTTTAAGGGCACATGCTCTGTTTAATCTATGGTGGGAAGGGTGCAGACTGGGTCGCCTCAACACCACACCATCGTACTTGGGCCTTGGGCCCAGACCTACATGCAGGACTCAGGCAGAGCCTCTTCTCACTCGTGGCATGGCTCTATTGTAGGCTTGGTCAACTCTGAGAACGAAGGAAGTGTGAGAATTAGGGTTATGGTTAGGGTTATGTGTTTGGGGTTAGAGGTTTGGGTGTGAGTGAAGTTTAGTGGTTAGGAATTAGAAGTTAGGATTAGTGTGTCAGGGGTTAGGTGTTAGGTTTTTGTAAGGGGCTAGCGTTAGATTTAGGTTTAGGGTTAATGTTCAGGTGGGTTAGGGGTCAGCGTTAGGGTTAGGCTTACAAGATAGGATTAAGGTAAAGGGTGAAGGCTTAAGATTAGCAGTAAGGGTTAAGGTTAGGGTTAAGGGTTAGGGTTTCGGTCCAAGTTAAGGGTGAGAGTGAGGGTTAACAGTTGCGATTAGGGTAATGGTTTAGGGATAGTAATAGGTTTAAGGGATAGGGTTAGGGTTAGGTTTAGGGTTCGGGGTTAGGGTTAGCATTAGCGGTTAGGGTTAGGGTTAGGGGTTAGGGTTACAGTTAGGGTTAGGTCTAGGCATTATGGTAATGGTTCGTGTTAGGGTTAAGAATTAGGGTTAGGTTTAATTGTTAGGATTATGATCAGGGTAATGGTTAGGGTTAGGGTTAGCGGTTAGAGTTAGGGTTAGTGTTAGGGTTGTTTGTAGGGTGAAGGTAATGTTTAGCAGTTTAGAATTAAGGTTAGGGATTAAGTGTTACGGTTATGCTAGGAGTTAGGCTTAGAATTAAGGGATAGGGTTTGTTCTTAGGGTAAGTGTTATGCAATAACATTAGGATAGGGGTTAAAGTTAGGGTTACAGTGAGGTTTACGTGTTAAGGTGAACAATAACATCAGGGTTAGGTGTTATGTTCAGGGTTAGGGTTATGGGTGAGGTGCAGGGTTTTTGCTTAGGGCATGGGCCCTGTCAGCACTAGCAGGGGGAGTTAGGGGGCTGTGATTGTCCCCGGGAACCCACTCTATTGTACACAGAGTATGGGCTCCTGGGTTTCATGCAGGACACTGTGGCAGAGCCAGCTTTCACGCATGGCTTTGGAGAATTGTAGGCTTTTAAAACTCTGAGATAGCAAGAAGTCTGAGAATTAGATTTAGGGTTAGGATTATGGTTAGGGTTAGGGATGAAGATTAGTCAGGGAGAGGGCTTAGGGTTAGGGCTTAAGCTTCGAGTGAGGATTAGGGGTTAGGGAGTAGGTGTTGGGTTTAGTGATAGGGTTAGGGCTTAGGGGTTAGGGTTGGGTTAGGGGCTAGGGTTAGATTTAGAGTGGGGTTAGGGTTAGCGTTATGGGTTAGAGTTAGGGTTAAGGGATAGGATAAGGGTTAAGCGTTAAGGCTTAGGGTTAGCGTTAAGTGTTAGGTTTAGTTTTAAGGGTTAGGGTTACAGTTCGAGTTAAGGGTTAGTGTGGGGTTAACGGTTAGGGCTAGGGTTATGGGTTAAGGATAGAGTTAGGTTTAAGGCTTAGGATTAGGGTTCAGTGTTAGGGTTAGCATTAGGGATTAGGGTTAGGGTTAGGGGTTACGTTTACTCTTAGGGTTAGGTCTAGGCATTAGGGTACGTGTTAGTGTTAGGCTTAAGAGTTAGGGTTAGGTTTAATTGTTAGGATTAGGATCAGGGTTAAGGGTTAGGGTTAAGTGTCAAGTGTTACGGTTATTTTTAGGTGTACGGTTAGGGTTAGCGGTTAGGGTTAGGGTTAGTTTGTAGGGATAAGGTAATGTTTAGCAGTTTTGAATTAGCCTTAGGGATTAGGTGTTACAATTGTGGCTAGGAGTTAGGGTTAGAATTAAGGGATAGGGGTTGTTCTTAGGGTAAGTCTTATGCATTAACGTTAGGATAACCGGTTCAAGTTAGAGTTATGGTGAGGTTGATGTGTTAAGGTGAGCAATAGTATCAGGGTGAGCTGTGATGTTCAGGGTTAGGGTTATGGGTGAGGGGTAGTGTTTATGCTTATATCACGAGCCCTCTCTGCTCTAGGAGGGGGCTTAGAGGGCTGGGATAGATGCCGGAAGCCACTCTATCATACACTGGGTATGGGCCCCTTGGTTTCATGCCGGACACAGTGGCCAAGCCTCCTTCTACACATGGCATGGGAGGATTGTAGGCTTTGTAAACTCTGAGAAAGCAAGAAGTCTGAGAATTAAATTTAGGGCTAGGATTAGGGTTAGGGTTAGCAATATAGGTTACTGTTATGGTGAGGGCTTAGGGTTAGGGGTTTCAGTTAGGGTCAGGGTTAAAGGTTAGTGTTAGGTTTAACAGTTACAGTTAGGTTTAGGGTTAAGCTTTAAGGTTTAAGCTTAGGGTTAAGATTAGGGGTTAGGTTTTGGTACAGGGTAAGGTTTAAGTGCTAGGTTTAGGCTCAAAGATTAGGATTAGGGTTAGGGTTAAGGTTTAGTGTGAGGGTTAACGGTTAGGGTTAAGGTTAAGTGTTAGGTTTATGGGTTAGGGTTAGGGTTAAGTGTTCATGTTAGGTTTAGGGTTAGAGTTAAGTGTTATGGTTAGGGTTAGGGGTTTGGGTTAGGTTTAGGGTTCATGGTTAAGGTTACATTTAGGGGTTAGGTTTAGGGTAAGCGTTTAGTGTTAGTGTTGGGCATTAGGGTCAGGGCTTAGGTAGGGTTAGGGGTTAGGGTCAGTGTTTGGGCTTTGATTTGGCGGTTAGTTTAAGGGTACAGGACCTGTGTAATCTATGGTGAGAAGGGTGCAGAATGTTTCCATGCGACACTACACCATCAGATCCTGGGCCTTTGGCCCAGACCTACTTGCAGGACTCATGCGGAAACTCTACTCACGCATTGCATGGTTGTATTTTAGGCTTGGTTAACTCTGAGAATGGAAGTAGTGTGAGAAATAGGGTTATGGTTAGGGTTAAGGGTTTGGTGTTAGGGGTTAGGGTTCAAGTGAGGTTTAGTGGTTAGGGACTAGGATTTAGGGTTAGTGTTAGGGTTAGGGGTTAGTTTTGCGTTAGGGGCTAGGGTTAGATTTATGGTTGGGGTTAGTGTTAGGGTTAGGATTAGGCATCAGGGTTAGTGTTAGGGTTAAAGGATAGGATTGGCGTTAAGTGTTTAGGCTTAGGGTTTGTGTTAAGTGTTAGGGTTGGGGTTTAGGCTTAGGGTTACGGTTTGAGTTAAGCTCTAGGGTGAGGGTTAAAGATTAGGCTTAGGATTATTGGTTAGGGATAGAGTTATGTTTAAGGGTTAGGGATAGGGTTAGGTTTAGGGTTCAGTGTTAGGGTTAGCATTAGGGGTTAGGGTTAGGGTTAGGGGTTAGGCGTAGTGATGTATTAAGGGCTATGGTTAGAATTAGGATTGGGGTTAGTGTTAGGTTTAGGGTTAGGGGTTAGGTTTAGGGTTAAGGGATAGGATTATGGTTAAGGGTTGGGCGTAGCTTTAGGGTTAAGATTTAGTGTTAGGGTCCGGTTTAAGGGTTAGGGTGAGGGTTAACGGTTAGGGTTAGGGTTGGGGTTAGGGGTTAGGGATATAGTTAGTATTAAGTGTTAGAGTTAGGTTTAGGGTTCAGGGTTAGGGTTAGCTTTAGGGGTTATGATTAGGGTTAGGTGTTAGTTTAGTGTTAGTGTTAGGTCTAGGCGTCAGGGTAAGGTTTAGGGTTAGGGTTAAGAGCTAAGGTTGGGTTAGGGTTAGGGTTAGGGTTAGGGTTAGGAGTTAGGGTAAAGGGTCAAGGGTTAGCATTATTTTTAGCCATAGCTTTGGCGTTAGGAGTAAGGGTTAGGTTCAGTGTTAGGGTAACAGTAGGTTACCGTAACAGTAACTACGTAGGGTAACAGTTAGTGTTAGTGGTTTAGAATTAGGGTTAGGGATTAGTTGTCACAGTTATGACTAGGAGATAGGGTTAGAATTATGGGATAGGCGTTAATCTCAGGGTAAGTGTTATGCATTAACGTTAGGATAAGAGGTTAAAGTTCAGGTTACGGTGAGGTTTACATTCTAAGGTGAGCAATAGAATCAGGGTTAAATGTTATTTTCAGGGTTAGAGTTTTGGGTGAGGTGTAGAGTTTATGCTTAGGGCACGGGCCTTGTCTGCATTAGGCGGGGGGGGGGGTTAGGGGGCTGGGATTGTCACCAGGAACCCACTCTATCGTACTCTGGTTATGGGCCCCAGCGGTTCATTCAGGACACAGTGGAAGAGCCTCCTTTCACACATGGCATGGGAGGATTGTAGGCTTTCTAAACTCTAAGAAAGCAAGAAGACTGAGAATTAGATTTAGGGTTAGGATTAGGGTTCGGGTTAGGATCAAGGTTAGTATTAGGGTGAAGGCTTAGAGTTAGGGGTTACGGGTAGCGTTACAGGTTACTCTTAGTTTTAACCGTTACAGTTAGGTTCAGGGTTAAGGTTTATGGTTAGGTTTAAGGTTAGGGTTTAGGGTTTGGTACAGGATTAGGGTTAAATATTAGGTTTAGGGTTAAAGATTACGATTAAGGTTAGGTTTAAAGGTTAGTGTGAGGGTTAACAGTCAAGGTTAAAGTTAAGAGTTAGGGTTAGGGTTAGTGTTAGGATTAAGGGTTCATGTTAGGTTTAGGGTTAGAGTTAAGTGCTATGGTTAGCGCTCGAGGTTAGGGTTAGGTTTAGGGTTCACAGTTAGGGTTACGTTTAGAGGTTAGCATTAGGGTTAGGGATTAGCTTTAGGGTAAGAGTTTAGAGTTAGTGTTGGGCTTTAGGCTCAGGGCTTAGGTTTAGGGTCAGAGGTTAGGGTTGATGTTAGGGCTTAGATTTAGTGGTTAGTTTAAGGGCACAGGACCTGTTTATTCTACAGTGAGAGGGGTTAGGGTTAGGGTTAGGGTTGTCGTAGGGGTTAAGGTTAGATTTAACCTTGGGGTTAGTGTTAGGGTTAGGATTAGGGGGTTAGTGTTAGGGTTAGGGGTTAAAAACACCTACAGCCAGCCCTAACCCGATTTCTGACACTTCTTCCATTCTCAGAGTTAACCAAGCCTACAATACAGCCATGTCATGCGTGAGAAGAGGCTCCACCTGAGTCCTGTATGTAGGTCTTGGCCCAAGGCCCAGCGTACGGTGGTGTTGTGTCGCAGCGACCCTGTGCACCACTCTCACCATAGATTAAACAGGTCCTGTGCCCTTAAACTAACCGCTAAATCTCAGCCCTAACACTAATCCTAACCCCTAACCCTAAAAGTTATCCTTAACCCTACTGTTAACACTCAAACTAACCCTTAACTCTAACCCTTGTCATGATCTTTAACCCTAACCCTAACACTTAACCCTAACCCTGTACCAAACCATAACCCCTAAGATTAACCCTAACCCTAAACCTAAACCCTAAGTCTAACTGTAACTGTTAAACCTAACAGTAACTTTTAACCCTAAAACTAACTGTATCCCCTTACCCGAAGCCCTCACCCTAAGATTAAACTTCATCCCTAACCATAACGATAATCCTAACCTTAAATCTAATTCTCAGACTTCTTACTTTCTTAGAGATTTGAAAGCTTACAAACCTCCTTTACCATGCGTGAAATCAGGCTCTGCCAGAGTGTCCTACAAGAAACCCATGGGCCCATACCCTGCATACGATAGAGTGGGTTTCTGGTGACAATCGCATCCCCCTCAATCCCACTCCTAGGGCAGACAGGGCCCATACCCTAAGCAAAACCCTACCCCTCACTCATAATTCTAACCCTGATCCTATTGCTCACCTTAACACATAAACCTCACCGTAAACCTAACTTTAACCACTTATCCTAACATTAATGCATAACACTTATGCTAAGAACAACCCCTATCACTTAATTCTAACCCTAACTCCTAGCCATAACAGTAACCCCTAATCCCTAACCCTAATTCTAACCACTAAACATTACCTTAACCCTACAAACAACCCTAATACTAACCCTAACCTTAAACGCTAACCCTAACCTTATCCCTAAACATAACCTTAAAAGTTTACCCTAAACCCTAACCCTATCCCCTAACCCTAAGCCTAACCCTTAATTCTGATCCTAATCCTAACAATTAAACCTAACCCTAACCCTTAACCCTAACACTAACCCTTACCTTAATGCCGAGACCTAATCTTAGCAGTAAAGCTACCTCTAACCCTAACCCTAGACCTTAAACCTAACACTATCCCTAACTTATAACCCTAACCCTAACTGTTAACCCTCACCCTAACCCTTAACTCGGACCATAACCCTAAGCCTTAACACTAACCCTATCCCTTAATGCTAACCCTAAGCCTTAACCCTTAACCCTAATCCTATCCCTTAACCCTAACCCTAACCCCTAACCCTAACCCTAACCCTAACCCCAACCCTAAATCTATCTCTAGTCCCTAACCCAACCCTAACCGTTAACCCCTAATGCTAACATTAACCCTAACCCCTAATCCCTAACACCTAACCCTCACGCGAACACTAACCCCTAACCCCAAACACCTAACCCTAATCATAACCATAATTCTCACACTTCCTCCATTCTCAGAGTTAGCCAAGCCTACAATAAAACCATGCCATGCGTGAGAAGAGGCTCTGCCTGAGACCTGCATGTAGGTCTGGGCCCAAGGCCTAGGGTACGATGGTGTGGTGTGGCGATGACCCATTCTGCACACTTCTCACCATAGATTACACAGGTCCTGTGCCCTTAAAATAACCTCTAAATCTAAGCCCTAACGCTAACTCTAACACTAACCCTTAACCCTAAACTTAAGCCCTGACCCTAACGCCCAACACTAACATTAAACCCTTACCCTAATCCTTACCCATAACCCTAATGCCTAAACGTAACCCTAACGATGAACCCTAAACCTAACCCTAACCCCAAACCCTAACCATAACACTTAACTCTAACCCTAAACCTAACACGAACACTTAAACCTAAACTTAACCACTAACCCTAACACTTAACCTTAACCCTAACCGTTAACTCTCACACTAACCCTTAAACCTAACCCTAATCGTAATCTTTAACCCTAAACCTAACAGTTAACCCTTACCCTGTACCAAAACCTAACCCCTAACCTTAACCTTAACCCTAACACTTGACCCTAAAGCTAACTGTAACCATTAAACCTAACACTAACCTTTAACCCTGACCGTAACTCTAACCCCTAACCCTAAGCCCTCACCCTAATGCTAAACTTTATCCTTAACACTAACCATAATCCTATCCCTAAATCTAATTCTCAGACTTCTTGCTTTCTCAGAGTTTAGAAAGCCTACAATCCTCCCATGCCATGCGTGAAAAGAGGCTCTGCCACTGTGTCCTGCATGAAACCCAGGGACTCATACCCAGTGTACGATAGAGAAAGTTCTCGGCCACAATCCTAGACCCCTAATCCTCCCGCCTAGTGCAGACAGGGCCCGTGCCCTAAGCATAAAAAGTACGCCTAACATATAACCCTAACCTTGAACGTAACACCTAACCCTGATCCTACTGCTCACCTTATCATGTAGACCACACTGTAACCCTAACTTTAACCGCATCTCCTAAAGTTAATGCATAACACTTACACTGAGAACAACGCCTATCCCATAATTCTAACCCTAAATCTTAGCCATAACCATAAAACCTAATCCCTAACCCTAATTCTAAACTGCTAACCCTAACCTTAACACTACCAACAACCCTAACACTAACCCTAACCCTAACCCTCACCCCTAATCCTACCCTATGCCTAAAAGTAACCCTAACTCCTAACCCTTATCCCTAACCAAAAGCCCTGTCCCTAACCATAAGACTTAAGTCTCACCCTTATACCCTAACCCTAATACGAATCCTTAAGCCTAACCCCCAATCCTAACAATTAACCTTAACCCTAACTGTTAACGCTCACCCTAACCCTTAAATCAGACCAAAACCCTAACATTTAACCCTAACCCTAATCCCTAATGCTAACCCTAAGCCTTAACCCTTTACCCTAATCCTATCCCTTAAGCCTAACCCTAACCCTAATTCCTAACCCTAACCATAATCCCTAACCCTAACCCTAACACTAACCCTAACTCTGAATCTAACCCTAGCCCCTAAACCAACACTAACCCCTAACCCCTAACCCTAACACTAACACTAACTCCTAATTTCTAACCCCTGAACCACACTCGAACCCTAACCCCTAACCCCAAACAATTAACCATAACCATAACCCTAATTCTCACACTTCCTCCATTTTCAGAGTTCACCAAGCCTACAATAGAGCCATGCCATGAGTGAGAAGAGGCTCCGCCTGAGTCCTGCATGTAGGTCTGGGCCCAAGGCCCAGGTACGATGGTGTGGTGTCAAGGGGACCAATTCTGCACCCTTCTCACCATAGATTAAACAGGTCCTGTGCCCTTAAACTAACCGCTAAATCTAAGCCCTAACACTAAACCTAAACGCTAACCCTAAACCTAAGCCCTTATCCTAATGCCCAACACTAACACCAAACACTCACCCTAAACCTAACCCGTAACCCTAACCCCTAAACGTAACCCTAACCATGCACCCTATATCTAACCCTAACCCCTAACCCTAACCATAACACTTAACTCTAACCCTAAACTAACATAAACCCTTAACACTAAACCTAATCCCTAACCCTCATGCTTAACCCTAACCGTTAATCCTCACACTTACCTTTAAACCTAACCCTAATTGTAATCTTTAACTCTAAACTTAACACTTAAACCTTAACCTGTACCAAAACCTATCCCCTAAACTGAACCCTAACACTAAACCTTAACGCTAAACCTAACTGTAATTGTTAAACCTAACACTGACCTTTAACTCTGACCCTAAACCTAACCCCTAACCCTAAGGCATCACCTTAACACTAAACTTCATCCCTAATTCTAACCATAATCCTAACCCTAAATCTAATTCTCAGACTTTTTCTTTCTCAGAGTTTAGAAAGCCTATAATCCTCCCATGCCATGTGTGAAAGGAGGCCCTGCCACTGTGTCCAGGGGCCAATACCCAGCATACGATAGAGTGATTTCCCGGCGAATATGCTAGCCCCCTAACCTCTCCGCCTAGTGCAGACAAGGCACGTGCCCTAAGCATAAACACAACCCCTAACCAATAACCCTAACCATAACTGTTAACTCTCACCCTAACATTTAACCCTGACACTAACCCTAACCCGTAAACCTATCCCTAAACCTTTACCCAAAGCCTAAGCCTTAACTCTAACACTATCATTTAACCCTAGCCCTAACCCCTAAATGTTACACTAACCATGAACCCTAAGCCTAACCGTAACCCCTAACACTAACCATAACACTTAACTGTAACCCTAAACCTAACAAGACCCCTTAACCCTAACACTAACCCCTAACCCTAGCCCTTAAACTTAACCCTAAACTTTTACCCTCACACTAACCTTTAACACTAACCATAATGCTAATCTTTAACCCTAAACCTAACACTTAACTCTTACCCTGTACGAAACCCTAACCCCTGACCTTAACCCTGACAATAAACCTTAACCCTAAACCTAACTTTAACCGTTAAAACTAACACTAACCTTAACCCTAACTCTATCCCTAACCCTTAACCCTAAGCCCTCACCCTAACACTAATCGTCATCCCTAATCCTAACCATAATCCTATCCCTAAATCTTAATCTCAGACGTCTTCCTCTCTCAGAGTTTAAAAAGCCCTCACCCTAAAATTTAACCCTAAACCTAACTGTAACTGTTTAAACTAACACTAATCTTTAACCATAACCCTAACCCTTAACCTGAACCCTAAGCCAAACTCTTAACCCTAATCCTATCCCTTAACCCTAACTCTAATCCCTAACTCGAACGCTAACACTAACCCCAACCCTAAACCTAACCCTAGCCCCTAACCCAACCCTCACCCCAACCCCTAACCCTAACACTAACCCTAACCCCTAATGCCTAACCCCTAACCCTCATTTGAACACTCTCTCCTAAACCCAAATCCCTAACCCTAACCATAACCCTAATTCTCACACTTCTTCCATTCTAAGAGTTAACCAAGCCTACAATACAACCATGCCATGCATGAGAACAGGCTCCCCCTGATTCCTGCATGTACGTCTGAGCCCAAGGCCCAGGGTACAATGCTGTGGTGTCTCAGCGACCGATTCCACACCCTTCTCACCATAGATTAAACAGGTCCTCTGACCTTAAACTAATCGCTAAATCTAAGTCCTAACACTAACCCCTACCCTAAACAGAAACCCTGACCCAAACTCCCTTCACTAACACTATACCCTTACACCAAACCTAACCCCTAAACCTAACCCCTAAACATAACCTTAACCATGAACCCTAAACCTGAACCTAAACCCTAACACTTAAGTGTAACCCTAAACCTAACACGAACCCCTAATCCTAACCCTAAACCCTAACCCTAACCCTTCACCTTAACCCTAACCGTTAACCCTCAGCTAACCCTTAAACCTAACACTAATCCTAATCTTTACCCCTAAGCCGAACACTTAACCCTAACCCTGTACCAAACCCTAATCCCTAACACTAAGCCCTCTCCCTAACACTAAACTTCATCCCTAACCCTAACCGTAATCCTAACCCTAAATCTAATTCTCAGACTTCTTGCTTTCTCAGAGTTTAGAAAGCCTACAATCCTCCCATGCCATGCATGAAAGGAGGCTCTGCCACTGTGCCCTGCATGAAACCCAGAGGCCCATACCCAGCATACGATAGAGTGGGTTCCTGGTGACAATCCCAGCCTCCGAGCCCCCCCACCTAGTGAAGACAGGGCCTGTGCCCTAAGCATAAACACTGCCCCTAACCCATAACCATAACCCTGATCATAACATCTGACCCTGATCCTATTGCTCACCTTAACATGTAAAACTCACCATAACCCTAACCCTAACCCCTTATCCTAACGTTAATGAATAATACTTACCCTGAGGACAACACCTATCCCATAATTCTAACCCTAACTCTTATTCATAACTGTAAAACCTAATACCTAATTGTAAGCTGCTAACCCTAAATTTAACCCTACCAACAGCCCTAACACTAACCCTAATCCTAACCCTTGATCCTTAATCCTAAACCCTAACCCTAACCCTAACCCTAAGTATAAACTCTACCCCTCACCCATAACCCTAACCCTGAACATAAAACCTAACCCTGATCCTATTGCTCACCTTAACACGTAAAGCTCACCGTAACACTAACTTTAACCGCTTACCCTAACTTTAAGCATAAAACTGACCCTGAGACCAACCCCTATGCCATAATTCTAACCCTAACTCCTTACCATAACCATAACACCTAATCCCTAACCCTAATTCTAAACTGCTAAACCTAACCTTAAGCCTACAAAAAACCTTAACGGTAACACTAACCCTAACACCTAATCCTAACCCTGTGCCTGAAAATAAACCTAACCCTTAACCTTTAACCCTAATGCTAACCCATAACCCTAACCATAACACTTTAACCCTAAATCTAACACGAACGCTTAACACTAGCCCTAAACCCTAACCCCAACCCTTAAACACAAACCTAACCGTTAACACTCACACTAACCGTCAACCCTAATCCGAATTCTAATCTTTAACCCTAAACCTAACACTTAACCCTAACCCTGTACCAAACCCTAACCCCTAACCATAACCCTCACCCTAAAACGTAACCCTAAACCTAACTGTAACCGTTAAACCTAACTCTAACATTTAACCTTTACTCTACCCATAATCCCTAGCCCTAATCCCTCACCCTAGCACTAACCTCATTCCTAACCCTAACTATAATCTTAACCCTAAATCTAATTATCAGACTTCTTGCTTTCTCAGCGTTAGAAAGCCTACAATCCTCCCATGCCATGAATAAAAGGAGGCTCTACCACTGTGTCCTGCCGGAAACCCCAGTGCCCATACTCAGCATACACTAGAGTGGGTTCCCGACGACAATTGCAACCCCAAACCCCTCCCCCCCTGCCTAGTGCAGACAGGGCCCGAGTCGTAAGCATAAACCCTACCCCTCACCCCTAACCATAACCCTGAACATAACACCTGACCCTGATCCCATTGCTCACCTTAAAATGTAAATCTCACCATAACCCTAAATTTAACCCCTTATCATAACGTTAATGCATAACACTTACCCTGAGAACAACTCCTATCTCTGAATTCTAACCCTAACTCCAAGCCATAACCATAACACCTAATCCCTAATGCGAATTCTAAACTGCTAACCCTAACCTTAAACCTACCATCAAACCAAACATTACCCTAGCCCCTAACTTTAAAACTATGCCTAAAAATAACCCTAACACTTCACCCTTAATCCTAACCCCTAACTCTAACCCTAACCCTACCCCTAAGACCCTAACCATAACCCTAACTGTTAACCCTCACCCTAACACGTAACCCTGACCTTAACCCTAAACCTTAACACTAACCCTTAACCCTAACCCTAAGCCAAACCCTTAACCATAATCCTATCCTTTAACCCTAAACGCTAACCCTAATATTAACCCCAACCCTAAACCTAACCCTAGCACCCTAACCCAAACCCAACAACTAACCCCTATCCCTAACACTAACCCTAACTCCTAATCCCTAGGACCTAACCCTGACTCGAACCATAATCCCAAACTCCAAACCCCTAACCCAAACCCTAACCCTGATTCTCACACTACTTCCATTCTCAGAGTGAAGCAAGCCTACAATACAGCTATACTATGCGTGAGATGAGGCTCCACCTGAGTCCTGCATGTAGGTCCTTTCCCAAGGATCAGGGAACGATTTTGTGCTTTCGTGGAGACTCCGACAGCACCCTTCTCACCGTAGATAAAACAGGTCCTGTGCCCTTAAACTAAAAGCTAAATCTCAGCCCTAACACTAACACTAACCCCTAACCGTAAACATAAGCTCCGACCGTAACGCTGAACACGAACTCTAAAACCTTACCCTAAACCTAATCCCTAACCCTAACACTAACCCATAAACATAACACTAACCATGAACCCTAAACCTAACCCTAACCATAACACTTAACGCTAACCTTAAAGCCTACACGAAGACTTATTCCTAACACTAACAAAAACCCTAGCCCTTAGTCTTGATCCTTATCATTAACCCTCACACTAGCCCTTAACCCTAACCCTAATCCTAATCTTTAACCCTAAAGCTAAAACTTAAGCCTAACACTGTACCAAACGCTAAACCTTAACCTTAACCCTAACCCTAAAACATAACCATAAACCTGACTGTAACGGTTAAACCTAACACTAACCTTTAACCCTAACCACTGACCTTAAGAACGCACCCTAACACTAACCTTCATCCCTAAACATTACCATAAACCTACCCCTAAATCTAATTCTCAGACTTCTTGCTTTCTCAGAGTTTAGAAAGCCTACAATTCTCCCATGTCATGAGTAAAAGGAGGCTCTGCCACTGTGTCCTGCAAGAAACCCGGGGGCCCATAACTAGTGCATGATAGAGCGGGTTCCCAGTGGCAATCCTAGTCCCTAACCCCCCCCTCCTGGTGAAGACAGGGCCCGTGCGCTAAGCAAAAACACTATCCCTAACAGATAACCCTAACTCCAAACATAAAACCTAACCCTGATCCTGTTGCTCACCTTAAAACATAAACCTAACCATAACACTAATTTATCCCCTTATGTTAACGTTAATGCATAGCACCCAAAGAAGAAGCCCTATCCCATAATTCTAAACCTAACCCCTAGCCATAACCATAACACCTCATCCATATTCTAAAGTGCCAACCCTAAACTTCAACCTACTATCAACCCTAACCCTAACCCTAACCCTTAACCCTAAGCCCTCACCCTAACACTAATCTTCATCCATAAACCGTGCCGTAATCCTAACCCGAAATCTAATTCTCAGACTTCTTGCTTTCTCAGAGTTTTGAAAGCCTACAATCCTACTAAGCCATGCATGAAAGCCCGCTCTGCGACAGTGTCCTGCAGGAAACCAGAGGCCCATACACTGCATACGATAGAGTAGGTTACCAGCGACCATCACAGACCCCTATCTTTGCCTCCTAGTGCATACAGGGCCCGTGCCCAGAGCATAAACCCTACCCCTCACCCATAAGACTAACCCAGAACATAACACCTAACCCTGATCATACTGCTCACCTTAAGAGGTAAAGCTCACCATAACCCTAACTTTAACACCTTATCTTAACGTTAATGCATGACACCCTGAGAAAAAGCACTATACTGTAATTCTAACGCTAACTCCTAGCCATAACCATAACACCTGATCCCGAATTCTGAAACGCCAACCCTAACCTTAACCCTACCAACAACACTAACACTAACCCTAACACCTTACCCTAACCCTACGCATAAAAATAACCCTAACCGTTGATCCTTAGTCATAACCCCTAACCTTAACCCTAACACTTAACCCTAATCCCAAGCCTAACCATTAAACATAACCCTAACACTTAACCTTAAACCTAACCTTTACCTTAATGCCTAGAGATCTAACCCTAACACTGACTTACAGTTAACACTAACCCTAACCCCCTAATGTTAACCTTAAACCTGAACCATAAACCTAACCCTTAACCCTAATCCTATCCCTAACCCCCTAACCCTATCCCTAACTGTTAACCCTCACCCTAACCCTTAACCGTGACCCTAACCCTAAACCTGAACCCTTACCCTAAGCCTAACCCTTAACCCTAACCCTATCCCTTAACCCTAACGCCTAACCCTAACGCTAACTCCAAACCTAAACCTTACCCTGGCCCCCTAAACCAGAGTTAACACCTAACCCGTAACACTAACTCTAACCCTAACCACTAATCCCTAGCACCTAACCCTGACTCCAAGCCTAACCCCTAACTCGAAACCCCTAACCCCAACCCTAACCCTAATTCTCACACTACTTCCATTCCCGAGTGAAGCAAGCCTACAATACAGCCATGCCATGTGTGAGATGAGGCTCCGCCTGAGTCCTGCATGTAGATCTTGTTCCAGGGCCCAGGAAATGATGTTGTGCTTTCGTGATGACTCCGACCGCACCCCTCTCACCGTAGATTAACCAGGTCCTGTGCCCTTAAACTGACCGATAAATCTAAGCCCTACCACCAACCCTAACCCCTGACCCTGAACCTAAGCCCCGAGCCTAAAGCCCAACACTAACTCTAAACCCTTACCCTAAACCTAATCCTTAACCCTAATGCTAACCCCTAAACGTAACCCTAACCGTGGACAGTAAACCTAACCCTAACCTCTAACACAAACCCTAACACATAACTCGAACCCTAAAGCTAACCCTAACCCTTAACCCTAAACCTAAACCCTAACCCTAACTCTTAACCTTAACCCTAACCGTTAACTCTCACGCTAACCTTTAATCCTAACCCTAATCCTAATCTTCAACCGTAAACCTAAAACTTAACCCTAACCCTGTACCTAACAATAACCCTATACCAAACCCTAACCCCTCATCTTAACCCTGACCGTAAACCTCAACCCTAAACCGAACTGTAACCGTTAAACCTAAGAGTAACCTTTAACCCTAACCCTAATCCCTAACCCTAAGCCCTCACCCTAACAATAAACTTCATCCTTAACCCTAACCAGAATCCTAACCCTAAATCTAATTCTCAGACTTCTTGCTTTCTTAGAGTTTAGAAAGCCTGCAATCCTCCCATGCCATGCGTGAAAGGAGGCTCTACCACTGTGTCCTGCATCAAACCCACGGGCCCATACCCAGAGTACGATACAGTGGGATCCTGGTGACAATCCCAGTCCCCTAACCTCCCCCCACCCCCGCCTAAGGCAGACAGGGCCCGTGCGCTAAGCATAAACAATACCTGTAACAGATATCCCTCACCGTGAACATAACACCTAACCCTGTTCCTATTTCTCCCCTTAACACGTAAACCTCACCGTGAGCCTAACTTTAACCTCTTATCCTAACGTTAGTGCATAACCCATTCCCTGAGAACAACCCCTATCCCATAATTCTAACCCTATCTCCTAGTCGTCACTGTAACACCTAATCCCTAACCCTAATTCTAAAACGCTAACTCTAACCGTAACCCTGCCTACAACCCTAACACTGACAGTAACCCTTACTTCTAACCCCAACGCTATGCCTAACAAAAACCCTTAACCCTTCACCCTAACCCCTAAGCCTTACCCTAACCCTTAACCCTAATCCTAATCCTATCCATTCAACCTAACCCTAGCTCTTAAAGCTAACCCTAAACCTTACCCTCACGACTAGACCTAACCCTGACACTAACCTAACACCTAACCCTAACCATAACCCCTACAGCTAACCTTAACCCTGAACCCTAAACCTAACCCTAACACTGAACCCTCACTATATCCCCAACCTCTAAGCCTAATCCTAACCGTTAACCCTCACCCTAACACTTAAACTGGACCATAACACTAAACATTAACCCTAACACTAAACTTTAACCCTAAACCTGAGCCCAACCCTTAACGCTAATCCTATCCTTTTACCCTAAACCTAACTCCTAAACCAAACCCTAACACTAACCCCAATCCTAATTCTAACCATACCCCTTCATAAAACACTAACTCCTAACCCTAACACTTACCAAAAACCCTAATCGCTAATCCCTAACACTAACGCTTAACCTTTACCGTAACCGTTAACCCTCACCCTAACCCTTAACGCTGACCCTAACCTTAACCTTTAATCTAAGCCTGACCCTTAACCCTAACAGTAAGGAAAACCCTCACGCCAACCTTATCCCTTATCCCTAACCCTAACACTACAGCTAAAAATAACCCTAACCTTGGATCCTTAAACCTAACCCCTAACACTTACTTTAACCCGAAACCCTAACCCTAATCCTAAGCATTAAACCTAACCCTATCTCTTAACCCTTACTCTAACGCCTAGATCTAACCCTAAAATCTAACCTACCACCTAATCCTAACCTTAAGCCCTAATGCTAACTCTAACCCTGAACCCTAAACCTACCCGTAAACCCTTAACACTAACCCTATCCATAAACCTTAACCCTGACCCTAACCATTACCCGCACCCAAGCATTTAACCCTGACCCTAACCCTAATCCTTAACGATAAACTTAACACTAAACCCCAACCCTAAGCCCAACACTTAACCCTAAACCTGACCCTTGACCCCTAACCCTAAACCTAAGCCTAACCCCAACCTGAACCCTTAATCTTGACCCTTACCCTTAACCCTCACACTAACCCTACTCCTAATCTTTAACCATGAAGCTAACACTGAAGCCTACCCCTGTGCCAAACGCTAAACCCAAACCTTAACCCGAACCCTGAGACTTAACCGTAAACCTAACTGTAACTGTTAAACCTAACACTAACCTTTAACCCCAACTCCTAACCCAAGACCCCACCCTGACACTAATCTTCATCCCTAAACATTACCAGAATCCTACCCCTAAATCTAATTCTCAGAGTTCTTGCTTTCTCAGAGTTTAGAAAGCCTACAATCCTCCCATGCCATGAGTAAAAGGGGGCTCTGCCACTGTGTCCTGCATGAAACCCAGGAGCCCATACCCAGCGTACGATAGAGTGTGTTCCCGGAGACAATCCCATCCCCCCAACCCCAGCCCCCCGCCCAGTGCAGACAGGGCCAGTACGCTAAGTATAAACACTACCCCTAACAGATAACCCTCACCCTGAACATAACACCTAACCCTGATCCTATTGCTCACCTTAAAACATAAACCTCCCCGTAACCCTAACTTAGCCCCTTAACTTAACGTGAATGCATAACACCTTGAGAAGAAGCCCTATCCCGTAATTCTAATCCTAAACCATAGTCATAACCGTAACACCTCATCCCTAATTCTAAAACGTCAAACCTAACCTTCACCCTACCAGCAACCCTAACCCTAACCCTAACCCCTAACCCTAAGCCCTCACCCTAACCACTAATCTTCATCCCTAAACCGTGCCGTAATCCTAACCCAAAATCTAATTCTCAGACTTCTTGCTTTCTCAGAGTTTTGAAAGCCTACATCCTACTAAGCCATGCATGAAAGCCGGCTCTGCCACAGTGTCCTGCATGAAACCCAGAGGCCCATACACTGCGTGCGATAGAGTGGGTTCCCAGCGACCATCACAGACCCCTAACTTCGCCTCCTAGTGCATACAGGGCCCGTGCCCTAAGGATAAACCCTACCCCTCACCCATAACCCTAACCCAGAACATAACACCTAACCCTGATCCTACTGCTCACCTTAACAGGTAAAGCTCACCGT
Organism: Eulemur rufifrons; assembly: GCF_041146395.1. Classification (NCBI taxonomy): domain Eukaryota; kingdom Metazoa; phylum Chordata; class Mammalia; order Primates; family Lemuridae; genus Eulemur; species Eulemur rufifrons. The sequence continues at coordinate 376,835 of NW_027182913.1, read as the reverse complement.
AACCCTAACTTTAACCCCTTATCTTAACGTTAATGCATGACACCCTGAGAACAAGACCTATACCGTAAATCTAACGCTAACTCCTAGCCATAACCATAACACCTAATCCCTAATTCTGAAACGCCAACCCTAACCTTAACCCTACCAACAACACTAACATTAACCCTAACCCCTTACGCTAACCCTACGCCTAAAAATAACCCTAACCTTTGATCCTGAGTCATTACCCATAATCTTAACCCTAACCCTCAACCCTAATCCCAATCCTTAACCATTAAACTTAACCCTAACTCTTAACCCTAACCCTGACCTTTACCCTAATGCCTAGAGATCTAACCGCAACACTGACCTACAGTTACACTAACCCTACCCTCTAACGCTAACCTTAAACCTGAACCATAAACCTAACCCTTAACCCTAACCCTATCCCTAACCCCCTTACCCTAACTCTAACTGTTAACCCTCACCCTAACCCTCAACCTTGACCCTAACCTTAAACCTTAATCCTAACCATGCGTTTCATGAGCCTCTGCCTTTGTCCTGCATGACAGTTGAAGCCCAACACCAAGGGTAAGATGAAGTGGGGACGCAGCCTTGCTCCACACCCACAGTGCCCCGTACATTAGACGGGGCCCGTGCCCTAACACACACCGTTAAACGTAAGCCCTAACCCTATCACTAAACCAAACCCTTCGTAAGCCCTGAATCTAACTCCTAACAGTAACCCTAATCCCTGACCCTTACTCTTGCCTCTCACCCTAAACCTAAACCCAACCACTAAACATAATCCTAATCTCTAACCCTAACAGTAATCCTAACCCTAATTCTAACCTAAAACCCTAACCCCTAAATCTAATCCTAGTCCCTAACACCTAACCTTACCCTAAACCGAATTCCAATTCTCAGAGTTCTTCAATTCAAAAACTTAAAAAAGCCTACAATCCACCAATGCCGTGTCTGAGATGAGCGTCCGCCCCTATGTCCTGCATGACAGGCAGGCGCCAATGCCCAGGGTACTATGGAGTGGAGTCCTGGGGTCTGTAGGCTTGCTAAACTCCAGTTTGGAAGAATTGCTATAGTCATATATAGGGATGCTTACATTTACTTATAGAAAGCAACTATTGATGTGTGATTTGTAGGCTTGCCTTACTCTAGTTTGGATGAAGAAGCTGAATCATATATAGGAATATTAGCTTTGAGTTAGAGGAAGCATCTATGGGGGGTGCTTTTTTGGCTTGTTAAACTCTGGTTTGGAAGAAGTTCGAGAGTCTTATATAGGAACGATATCAGTCATTCAGAGAAAGCAATTATAGGGAGTTGGTTTGTAGGCTTGCTAAGCTCTAGTTTGGAGGAAGGCGAGAGTCATATATAGAACGCTTACGTTCACATAAAGCGTCTACGGGGGGACGGATTCTAGGCTTCCTAAACTCTAGCTTGGAAAAAGAGGACAGTTATGTATAGGAACTCTCGGCGGGGGATTTGTAGCATTGCTAAAATCTTAGATTGGAAAAGTTGCGAGAGTCATACATAGGAATGTTAACATTCACTCAATGAAAGCAACTATAAGGGGTGCTTTCCAGGCTGGCTACACTCTAATTTGGAAAAAGTGCGACAGTCATATATAGGAAGGCTTATATTCACTCAGACAAAGCAATTATGTGTAGGTGTATAGTAGGCATGCTAACTCTAGTTTGGAAAATTTCGAGAGCCATGTATAGGAAAGCATACAGTAACTTAGAGAAAGCAACGAACAGGGGTGGAGTGTAGGCTTTCTAAACTCTAGTTTGGAGGAAGTGCCATAGTCATATATAGGAACGCTTAAATTCGTTCAGAGAAAACAGCTGTCGGGGATTGGTTTGTAGACTTATTCAACTCTAGTTTGGAAGAAGTGCGAGAGACATATATAGGAATGTTTACATTGACTCAAAGAAAGCAACTATGGGGGAGTGTTATTTTGGCATGCCAGATGTTAGTTAAGAAGAGGTACAAGACTCATATATAGGAACGCTTACATTCACACAGCGAGAGCAACTACGGAGTAGTGTCAGGTAGACATGTTAAAGTCTAGCTTGGGAGAAGTTCCAGAGTCCTATATAGGAAAGGTAACAGCCACTTTGAAAAAGCAAGTCTTGGCGGGTGGTTTGTAGGCCTGCAAAACCCTGTTTTGGTTGAAGTGTGAGAGTCATATATGAGAAGGCTTACATTCACTCAGAGAAAGCAACGATGGGGTTGTTTGTAGGCTTACTAAACTGCAGTTTGGAAGAAGCACGAGAATCACATATAGGAGCACATACATTTTGACGCACTGAAAGTAACTATGGGGTGGTGTTTTATAGGCATGCTAAACTCTAGTTTGGACGAAGTTTGAGAATCACATATAAGAAAGCTTAGAGTCACTTAGAGAAAGCAAATCTCTGGGTGTGGAATGTAGGCCTGCTAAACTCTATTTTGGTTTAAGAGTGAGAGTCATATATGGGAAGGCTTACATTCCCTCAGAGAAAGCAACGACGGCGTGGTGGTTTGTAGGTATACTAAACTCTAGTTTGGAAGAAGTAGGAGAATGATATATGGGAACGCTTACATTCGCGTAGAGAAAGCAATTATGGGGTGGCGTTTTTGTAGCCATGCTAATCTGTAGTTTGGAAGAAGTTAAGGAGTAATATATAGGAAAGGGTACAGTCATAGAAACCAACTCTCGGGGGATGTTTTGTACACCTGCAAAACTCCAGTTTGGAAGTGGGAGAGAGTCATATTGGGGACCGCGTGCATTCACTCAGAGAAATCAACGATGGGATTGTGATTTGTAGGCATAGTCAACTCTAGTTTGGAAGAAGTACGAGAATCGTATATAGGAAAGCTTACCTTCACGCAGAGAAAGCAACTATGGAGTGATGTTTGTATGCCTACTAAAATATAGTTTGGAGGAAGTTCGAGAGCCATATCTGGGAAGCTTACAGTCACTTAGAGAAAGCAACCCTAGGGGGTGTTTCGTAGGCCTGCTAAACTCTATTTTCAATGAAGTGTTAGAATAATATATGGGAACTCAGTGAAAGCAACGTTGTGGTTGTGGTTCCTAGAAGAAGCAAGAGAATCACATGTAGAACCGCTTACATTCCGGCACCGAATGCAACTATGGGGTGGTGTTTTGTAGGCTTGCAAAAACTCTAGTTTGGACGAAGTTTGAGAGTCATATATAGGAAAGTTTACAGTCACGTAGAGAAAGCAACTCTCTGGGTGTGGAATGTAGAGTTATTTTGGTTGAAATAGAGTTATTTTGGTTGAAATGTGAGAGTCATATATGGGAACGCTTACATTCACTCAGAGAAAACAACGTTTGGGTGGTGGTTTGTAGGGCATACTAAACTGTAGTTTGGAAGAAGTACGAGAGTCCTATATAGGAACACTTACATTCACACAGAGAAAGCACTTATGGCGTCAGGTTTTGTAGGCATGCTAAACTGTAGTTTGGAAGAAGTTGGAGAACCTTATACAGGAAAGATTACCGTCACCCAGGGAAAGCAACACTCGGGAGATTTTTTTGTACACATGCTAAACTCTAATTTGGATGAAGTGTGAGAGTCAAACATGGGACCGCTTACATTCCCTCAGAGAAAGAACACTGGGGTGGTTTTTGTAGGCATACTAAATAGTTTGGAAGAAGTACGAGAATGATATTTGGGAACGCTTACATTCACACAGAGAAAGCAACTACGTGGTGGTGTTTTGTAAGCATGCTATAGTTTGGAAGAAGTTCCAAACCTGAACAGTCATTTAGAGAAAGCAACTCTTGGTGGGTGATTTTTAGGTCTGCTAAATTGTATTTTGAAAGAAGTACCAGAGTGATATATACTAATGCTTACATTCATGCAAAGAAAAAACCATGGGGTGATGTTTTGTGGGCATGTTAACCTGTAGTTTGGAAGAAGTTGGAGAGTCTTATTTAGGAAAGCTTACAGTCACCTAGAGAAAGCAACTCTCGGGAGAGCCTTTCTTGGCCTGCTAAACTCTACTTTGCATCAATTGTGAGAGTCAAACATGGGAATGCTTTCATTCATTCAGAGAACGCAACGTTTGGGTGGTGGTTTGTAGGCATTCTAAACTGTATTTTGGAGGAAGTACGAGAGTCATGTATATGAACGCTTACATTCATGCAGAGAAAGCAACTGTGGGGTGGTTTCTAGGCATGCTAAACTCTAGTTTGGACGAAGTTTGACAATCACATATAAGAAAGCTTAGAGTCACTTAAAGCAAATCTCTGGGTGTGGAATGTAGGTGTGCCAAACTCTATTTTGGTTTCAGAGTGAGAGTCATATATGGGAAGGCTTACATTCACTCAGAGAAAGCAACGATGGTGTGGTGGTTTGTAGGCATACTGAACTCTAGTTTGGAAGAAGTAGGAGAATGATATATGGGAACGCTTACATTCATGCAGAGAAAGCAATTATGGGGTGGCTTTTCTGTAGCCATGCAAATCTCTATTTTGCAAGAAGTTAAAGAGTAATATATAGGATAGCGTACCGTCATTTATAGAAACCAACTTTCGGGGGATGATTTGTAGGCCTGCAAAACTCTACTTTGGAAGAAGGGGGAGAGTCATATGGGGGACTGGGTATATTCACTCGGAGAAATCAACGACGGGGTTGTGGTTTGTAGGCATACTAAACTCTAGTTTGGAAGAAGGACGAGAATCATTTATAGGAACGCTTACATTCATGCAGAGAAAGCAACTATGGAGTGATGTTTGTATGCCTACTAAACGATAGATTGGAGGATGTTCGAGAGTCATATCTGGAAAGCTTACAGTCATTTAGAGAAAGCAACTCTCTGGGGGTGGTTCGTAGGCCTGCTAAACTCTATTTTCAATGAAGTGTTCGAATCATATACAGGAACGCTTACATTCACTCAGAGAAAGCAACGTTGGGGTGGCCGTTTTTGAGCATACTAAACTCTACTTTGGAAGAGGTACGAGAGACATACATAGGAACGTTTACATTAACACAGAGAAAGCAAATACGGGGTGCTGTAGTTCAGGCATGCTAAACTATAGATTGGAAGAAGTTCGAAAGCTGACAGTCACTTAGAGAAAGCAACTCTTGGCGGGTGATTTTTAGGTCTGCTAAATTGTATTTTGAAAGACGTACAAGAGTTATATACACAAACACTTACATTTATGCAGAGAAAGAAACTATGGGGTGATGTTTTGTTGGCATGCTAAACTGCAGTTTGAAAGGACTTCCAGAGTGTTATATAGGATAGCTACAGTCACCTAGAGAAAACAACACTCGGGACAGCTTTGCAAGCCTCTAAACACTAATTAGCAGCAATTGTGAGAGTCAAATATGGGAAAGCTTACATTCACGGAGAGAACACAACGTTTGGGTGGTGGTTTGTAGGCATAATAACTGTAGGTCGGAAGAAGTAGGAGAGTCATATATATGAACAGTTACATTCACGCAGAGAAAGAAACTGTTGGGTGGTGTATGTACGCATGTTAATCTATACTTTGGAGGAAGTTTGAGAGTCATATCTGGGGAAAATTACAGTCACATAGCTAAATCAACCATCGGGGACTGGTTTGTAGGTCTGCTAAATTCTATTTTGGAAAAAGTGATTCATATAAGGGAATGCTTATGTTCACTCAGAGAAAGCAACGATGCGGTGGTGTACTGTTGGCATGCTAAACTTTAGTTTGAAAGAAGTTCGAGAGCTTTACATAGGAAAGCTTACATTCACCTAGAGAAAGCAACGCTCAGGATGTGGTTTATAGGCCTGGTGAACTCTAATTTGGATCAAGTGTGAGAGTCATACATACGAGTTCCAAAATACAGTTTAGTATGCCTACAAACCACCAGCCTAACATTGCTTTCTCTGAGTGGATATAGGCCTTCCCTTATATGAATCTCGGACTGCTTTCAAAATGCAATTTGCCGGACCTACAAAACACCGCCCGAGAGTTGCTTTCTCTCACTATAAGCTTTCCTATATATGACTTTGGGACATAGTTTAGCATGCCAACAAAAGGCCACCTCATAGTTTGCGTGAATGTAAGCGTTCCTATGCATCACGCTCGTACTTCTTCCAAAGTATAGTACACCTACCAACCACCTCCCCAACGTTGCTTTTTCTGAGTGAATGTAAGCATTCTTTTATTCTCGTACTTCCTCCAAACTCCAGTTTAGTGTGACTAAAAATCACCACCGCAACCTTGCTTTCTCTGAGTGAATGTTAGCGTTCCCATTTAAGATTCACACTTCATCCAAAATAGAATTTGGCAGAACTACAAACCGGCCCCCAAGGGTTGCTTTCTCTGTGAGACTGTAAGCTTTCCTATTACTCTTAACTTCTTCGCAACTAGAGATTTGCATGCCTACAAAACACCACCCCATAGTTGCCCTCTCTGCGTGAATGTAAGCACTCATATATATGACTCTGCTACTTCTTCCAAAATACAGTTTAGTATGCTTACAAACAACCAACCAAACGTTGCGTTCTCTCAGAGAATGTTAGCGTTCCCAAGTATGACTGTTCCAAATGATGCAAAGTAGAGTTTAGCAGGCTTACAAACTATCTCTCGAAAGTTGCTTCCTCTGGGGGACTGTGAGCTTTCCTATAAAAGACTGTCGAACGTCTTCGAAACTACATTTCAGCACGCCAACAAAACATAACCACATAGTTTCTTTCTCAGCATAAATATAAGCGATTTTATATATGACTCTTGTACTTCTATCAAAATACAATTTAGCAGACCTCAAAATCAACCGCCAAGAGTTGCTTTCTCTAAGTCACTGTCAGCTTTCGAACTTCTTCCAAATTATATTTTATCATGCCTACAAAACACCACCCCATAGTTGCTTTCTCTGCGTCCATATAATCGTTCATATATATGACTCTCGTACTTCTTCCAAACTGGAGTTAGTATACCTACAAACCGGCACCCAAATTTACCTTTCTCTGAGTGAATGAAGCGTATCCATGTATGCCTCTTTCACTTCATCCAAATTAGAGTTTAGCGGCCCACAAACCACCTCCTGTGAGTTGCTTTCTCTAGGTGACTGTAAACTTTCCTATATAAGACTCTCGAACTTCTTCCAAACTACAGTTTAGCATGCCAACAATACAGCGCCCCATCGTTGATTTCTCTGAGTGAACATAAGCGTTCCCATATATGACTCTCACTCTTCTTCCAAAATAGAATTTAGCAGACCTACACAACACCCGATGGTTCCAATTCTCTAGGTGACTTTAATTTTTCCCACATATGACTCTCGAACTTTCTCCAAACTAGATTATGATGATTACATAGACCACCCCACAGTTGCTTTCTCTGCGTGAATGTAACCATTCATATAAGACTCTCCTACTTCTTTTGAACTACAGCATTTATTCCTACAAACCATCACGACAACGTTCTTTCTGTGAGTGAATGCAAGCGTTCTCACACTTCATCCAAATTACAGTTTAGCAGACCTACCAACAAACTACAGAGATTTGTTTTTCTCTGTGTCACTGTAATCTTTCCTATGTAAGGCTCTCGAACTTCTTCCAAACCACAGTTTAGCATGCCAACAAAATACGATCACAGAGTTGCTTTCTCTGCGTGAATGTAAGCATTCGTATATATGACTCTCCTACTTCCTCCAAAATACAGTTTAGAATGCTTACAAACCACCACCCAAACGTTGCGTTCTCTGAGTGAATGTAAGCGTTCCCATGTTTGACTCTCACAATTGATGCAATCTAGAATTTAGCATGCTTAGAAACAATCTCCCGAGAGTTGCTTTCTCTGGGTGACTGTAAACTTTCCTATGTAAGACTCGCGAACTTCTTCCAAACTACAGTTTAGCATGCCAACAAAACACCGCCCCATAGTTGATTTCTCTTCGTGATCATAAGCGTTCCCATATATGACTCTCATTCTTCTTTCAAAATAGAATTTAGCAGATCTACAAAATGGCCCCCGATGGTTGCTTTCTCTAAGTGACTGTAATTTTCCCCAGATATGACTCTCGAAATTCCTCCAAACTACAGATTAGCATGCATACATACGCCACCCAACAGTTGCTTTCTCTGCGTGAATGTAACCGTTCATATATGACTCTCCTACTTCTTCCGAACTACAGTTATTATGCCTACAAACCACCACCCAAACGTTGTGTTCTCTGAGTGAATGTAAGCGTTCCCATGTTTGACTCTCACAATCGCTGCTTGTTAGAGTTTAGCAGGCTTGCAAAGCTCTCCTGAGTGTTGCTTTCTCTAGGTGACTGTAAGCTATCCTACATAACACTCTCGAACTTCTTCCAAACTGCAGTTTAGCATCCCCACAACACATCACCCCATAGTTTCTTTCTACGCATGAATGTAAGCGTTTGTATATAAGACTCTGACACGTCTTTCAAAATACAATTTAGCAGACTTAAAAAATCACCCGCCAAGAGTTGCTTTCTCTAAGTGACTGTCAGCTTTCGAACTTCTTCCATTCTATAGTTTAGCATGCCTGCACTACAGAACCCCGTATTTGCTTTCTCTGTGTTAATGTAAGCGTTCGTATTTATGTCTCTTGTACCTCTTCCAAAGTAGAGTTTAGTATGCTCACAAACGGCCACCCCAACGTTGCTTTCTCTGAGTGAATGTAAGCGTTCCTGTATATGATTTTAACACTTCATTGAAAATAGAGTTTAGCAGGCCTACGAACCACCCCCCGAGAGTTTCTTTCTCTAAATGACTGTAAGCTTTCCAGATATGACTCTCGAACATCCTCCAAACTATAGTTTAGTAGGCATACACACATCACTCCATAGCTGGTTTGTCTGCGTGAATGTAACCGTTCATATATATGACTTTCCTACTTCTTCCGAACTACAATTAAGGCCACAAACTGCAACCCAAACCTTGCGTTCTGAGTGGATGTAAACCTTCCCATACTTGACTTTAAGAGTTGGTGCAAATTATCAGGCTTAGAAACCATCTCCCAAGAGTTGCTCTCTCTAGGTGACTGTAAGCTTTGCTATATAAGATTCTAAACTTCCTCCAAACTATAGTTTAGTAGGCATACAAACCTCACTCCATAGTTGCTTTCTCTGCATGAATGTAAGCGTTCCTATATATGATTCTCGTACTTTCTCCAAACTAGAGTTTAGTATGCCTACAAAACACAACCCCATCCTCGATTTCTCTGAGTCAATGTACGTGGTCCCCAATATGACTCTCCCACTTCTTCCAAAGTAGAGTTTTGCAGGCCTACCCTTCATCCCGCGAAAGTTGGTTTCTATAAATGAGTGTACGCTTTCCTATATAACTTCTTCCAAACTAGAGATTAGCATGGGTACAAAAAAGCCACTCCATAATTGCTTTCTCTGCATGAATGTAAGCGTTCCCATATATCATTTTCCTACTTCTTCCAAACTAGAGTTTAGTATGCCTACAAACCACCACACCATCGTTGCTTTCTCTGAGTGAATGTAACCCTTTCCATATATGACTCTCAATCTAAACCAAAATAGAGTTTAGCACGCCTACATTCCACACCCAGAGATTTGCTTTCTCTAAGTGACTCTAAGCTTTCTTATATGTGATTCTCAAACTTCGTCCAAACTAGAGTTTAGCACGCCTAGAAAACACCACCCCACAGTTCCTTTCTCTGCATGAATGTAAGCGTTTGAATATATGACTCTGGTACTTCTTTCAAAATACAATTTAGCAGACCTAAAAATCCACCGCCAAGAGTTGCTTTCTCTAAGTGACTGTCTGCTTTCGAACTTCTTCCAAACTATATTTTAGCAGGCCTACAAAACACCACCCCATAGTTGCTTTCTCTGCGTCCATATAAGCGTTCATATATATGACTCTAGTACTTCTTCCAAACTGGAGTTAGTATACCTACAAACCGGCACCCCAATTTACCTTTCTCTGAGTGAATGAAGCGTATCCATGTATGCCTCTTTCACTTCATCCAAATTAGAGTTTAGCGGCTTACAAACCACCTCCTGTGAGTTGCTTTCTCTAGGTGACTGTAAACTTTCCTATATAAGACTCTCGAACTTCTTCCAAACTACAGTTTAGCATGCCAACAATACAGCGCCCCATCGTTGATTTCTCTGAGTCAACATAAGCGTTCCCATATATGACTCTCACTCTTTTTCCAAAATAGAATTTAGCAGACCTACACACCAGCCCCCGATTGTTCCTTTCTCTAAATGACTCTAATTTTCCCCAGATATGACTCTCGAACTTCCTCCAAACTACAGATTATGATGATTACATACGCCACTCCACAGTTGCTTTCTCTGCGTGAATGTAACCGTTCATATATGACTCTCCTACTTCTTCGAACTACAGTTGTTATTCCTACAAACCACCACGACAAAGTTCTTTCTCTGAGTGAATGCAAGCGTTCTCACACATCATCCAAATTACAGTTTAGTAGACCTACCAACAAACTACAGAGAGTTGTTTTCTCTGTGTCACTGTAATCTTTCCTATGTAAGGCTCTCGAACTTCTTCCAAACCACAGTTTAGCATGCCAACAAAATACGATCACAGAGTTGCTTTCTCTGCGTGAATGTAAGCATTCGTATATATGACTCTCCTACTTCCTCCAAAATACAGTTTAGAATGCTTACAAACCACCACCCAAACGTTGCGTTCTCTGAGTGAATGTAAGCGTTCCCATGTTTGACTCTCACAATTGATGCAAATTAGAGTTTAGCACGCTTAGAAACAATCTGCCGAGAGTTACTTTCTCTAGGTGACTGTAAGCTTTCTTATATAAGACTCGCGAACTTCTTCCAAACTACACTTTAGCATCCCAACGAAACACTGCCCTATCGTTGATTTCTCTGAGTGAACATAAGCGTTCCCACATATGAATTTCACTCTTCTTCCAAAATAGAATTTAGCAGATCTACAAAACGGCCCCCGATTGTTGCTTTCTCTAAGTGACTGCAATTTTCCCCAGATATGACTCTCGAACTTCCTCCAAAGTATAGATTAACATGCGTACATACACCACCCAACAGTTTCTTTCTCTGCGTGAATGTAACCGTTCATACATATGACTCTCCTACTTCTTAGGGTAAAGGTTAAGCGTTAGGGTTAGGGATTAGTGATTAGGGTTTTTGGTTAGTGTTAGGGTTAGCGGTTAGGAGTTAGTGGTTTATGAAGGGGTATGGTTAGAATTAGGATTGGGGTTAGAGTTAGGGTGAGGTATAGGGGTTAGGTTTAGGGTAAAAGGATAGGATTAGGGTTACGGGTTGGGCTTAGGTTTAGGGTTAAAGTTTACTGCTAGGGTAAGGGATAGGGTTCAGGGTTAGCTTTAGGGGTTCTGGATAGGGTTAGGTGTTAGGTTAGTGTCAGGGTTAGGTCTAGTCGTGAGGGTAAGGTTTAGGGTTAGCTTTAAGAGCTAGGGTTAGGTTTAATGGTTAGGATTAGGATTAGGGTTAAGGGTTAGGGTAAGGCTTAGGGGTGAGGGTGAAGGGTTAGGGTCAAGGGTTAGGGTTTTTGTTAGGCATAGCGTTGGGGTTAGAAGTAAGGGTTACTGTCAGTGTTAGGGTTGTAGGTAGGGTTACGGTTAGGGTTAGCGGTTTAGAATTAGGGTTAGGGATTAGGTGTCACAGTGATGACTAGGAGATAGGGTTAGAATTATGGGATAGGGGTTGTTCTCAGGAAATGGGTTATGCATTAACGTTAGGATAAGAGGTTAAAGTTAGGCGCACGGTGAGGTTTACGTGTTAAGGGGAGAAATAGGAACAGGGTTGGGTTGTTATGTTCAGGGTTAGGATGATCTGTTAAAGGTATTGTTTATGCTTAGTGCACGGGCTCTGTCTGCATTAGGCGGGCGGGGGTAGTTTAGCGGGCTGGGATTGTACCCGGGAACCCACTCTATCATACTCTGGGTATGGGCCCGTGGGTTTCATGCAGGACACAGTGGTAGAGCCTCCATTCACGCATGGCATGGGAGGATTGCAGGCTTTCTAAACTCTAAGAAAGCAAGAAGTCTGAGAATTAGATTTAGGGTTAGGATTATGGTTAGGGTTAAGGATCAAGTTTAGTGTTGGGGGAGGGCTTAGGGTTAGGGATTAGGGTTAGGGTTAAAGGTTAGTCTTAGGTTTAACGGTTACACTTTGGTTTAGGGTTGAGGTTTACGGTTAGGGTTAAGATGAGGGGTTAGGGTTTGGTACAGGGTTAGGGTTAAGTGTTAGGTTTAGGGTTGAAGATTAGGATTAGGGTTAGGATTAAAGGTTAGCGTGAGAGTTAACGCTTAGGGTTAAGGTTAAGAGTTAGGGTTTAGAGTTAGAGTTAGGGTTAGTTTTAGGGTTAGAGTTATGTGCTATGGTTTGTGTTAGAGGTTAGGGTTAGGTTTACTGGTCACAGTTAGGGTTACGATTAGGGGGTAGCATTAGGGTTAGGGTTAGGGTTAGGGTTAAGGGATAGGATTAGGGATAAGTGTTGGACTTAGGGTTAGGGTTTAGTGTTAGGGTTATCATTAAGGATTAGGGGTAGGGTCAGGGTTAAATCCTTGGGTGCGGGTAATGGTTAGGGTCAGGGTTAAGGTTCACGGATAGGGTTAGTGTTAAGGGTTACGGGTAGGGTTAGGGTTCAGGGTTAGAGTTAGCATTAGGGCTTAAGGTTAGGATTAGGCGGTAGGTTAGATTTAGGGTTAGATCTAGGCGTTAGGGTAAGGGCTAGCGTTAGGGTTAAGAGATAGGGTTAGGTTTAATGCTTAGGATTAGGGTTAGGGTTTGGGGTTAAAGTAAGTGTTAGGGGTTAGGTTTAAGGATCAAAGGTTAGGGTTATTTTTAGCTGTAGTGTTAGGGTTAGGGATAAGGGATCCCATTAGCATTAAGGGTCTTCCTTACTGTAGGGTTAAGGGTTAGGCTTAGAGTTAAAGGTTAAGGTTAGGGTCAGTGTTAAGATTTAGGGTGAAGGTTAGCGGTTAGGGTAAAGTTTAAGCGTTAGGGTTAGGGATTAGTGATTAGGGATTTTGGTTAGTGTTAGGGTTAGCGATTAGGAGTTAGTGTTTTATGAAGGGGTATGGTTAGAATTAGGATTGGGGTTAGAGTTAGGGTGAGGTATAGGGGTTAGGTTTAGGGGTTAGTTTTAGGGTAAAAGGATAGGATTAGGGTTACGGGTTGGGCTTAGGTTTAGGGTTAAAGTTTACTGCTAGGGTTAGGGATAGGGTTCAGGGTTAGCTTTAGGGGTTCTGGTTAGGGTTAGGTGTTAGGTTAGTGTCAGGGTTAGGTCTAGTCAGGAGGGTAAGGTTTAGGGTTAGCTTTAAGAGCTAGGGTTAGGTTTAATGGTTAGGATTAGGATTAGGGTTAAGGGTTAGGGTAAGGCTTATGGGTTAGGGTGAAAGGATAGGGTCAAGGGTTAGGGTTTTTGTTAGGCATAGCGTTGGGGTTAGAAGTAAGGGTTACTGTCAGTGTTAGGGTTGTAGGTAGGGTTACGGTTAGGGTTAGCGGTTTAGAATTAGGGTTAGGGATTAGGTGTCACAGTGATGACTAGGAGATAGGGTTAGAATTATGGGATAGGGGTTGTTCTCAGGAAATGGGTTATGCATTAACGTTAGGATAAGAGGTTAAAGTTAGGCGCACGGTGAGGTTTACGTGTTAAGGGGAGAAATAGGAACAGGGTTGGGTGTTATGTTCAGGGTTAGGGTTATCTGTTAAAGGTATTGTTTATGCTTAGCACACGGGCCCTGTCTGCATTAGGCGGGCGGGGGGAGTTTAGCGGGCTGGGATTGTACCCGGGAACACACTCTATCATACTCTGGGTATGGGCCAGTGGGTTTCATGCAGGACACAGTGGTAGAGCCTCCTTTCACGCATGGCATGGGAGGATTGCAGGCTTTCTAATCTCTAAGAAAGCAAGAAGTCTGAGAATTAGATTTAGGGTTAGGATTATGGTTAGGGTTAAGGATGAAGTTTAGTGTTGGGGGAGGGCTTAGGGTTAGGGATTAGGGTTAGGGTTAAAGGTTAGTCTTAGGTTTAACTGTTACACTTTGGTTTAGGGTTGAGGTTTACGGTTAGGGTTTAGATGAGGGGTTAGTGTTTGGTACAGGGTTAGGGTTAAGTGTTAGGTTTAGGGTTGAAGATTAGGATTAGGGTTAGGATTAAAGGTTAGCGTGAGAGTTAACGCTTGGGGTTAAGGTTAAGAGTTAGGGTTTAGGGTTAGGGTTAGGGTTAGGGTTAGTTTTAGGGTTAGAGTTATGTGCTATGGTTTGTGTTAGAGGTTAGGTTAGGTTTACTGGTCACGGTTAGGGTTACGTTTATGGGGTAGAATTAGGGTTAAGGTTAAGGTTAAGGGATAGGATTAGGGATAAGTGTTGGGCTTAGGGTTA
>NW_027182913.1:350000-352500 GCF_041146395.1 Eulemur rufifrons | reverse complement strand
GTCAAGGGTTAGGGTTTTTGTTAGGCATAGCGTTGGGGTTAGAAGTAAGGGTTACTGTCAGTGTTAGGGTTGTAGGTAGGGTTACGGTTAGGGTTAGCGGTTTAGAATTAGGGTTAGGGATTAGGTGTCACAGTGATGACTAGGAGATAGGGTTAGAATTATGGGATGGGGTTGTTCTCAGGAAATGGTTTATGCATTAACGTTAGGATAAGAGGTTAAAGTTAGGCGTACGGGGAGGTTTACTTGTTAAGGGGAGAAATAGGAACAGGGTTGGGTGTTATGTTCAGGGTTAGGGTTATCTGTTAAAGGTATTGTTTATGGTTAGCGCACGGGCCCTGTCTGCATTAGGCGGGCGGGGGGAGTTTAGGGGGCTGGGATTGTACCCGGGAACCCACTCTATCATACTCTGGGTATGGGCCCGTGGGTTTCATGCAGGACACAGTGGTAGAGCCTCCTTTCACCCATGGCACGGGAGGATGGCAGGCTTTCTAAACTCTAAGAAAGCAAGAAGTGTGAGAATGAGATTTAGGGTTGGATTATGGTTAGGGTTAAGGATGAAGTTTAGTGTTAGGGTGAGGGCTTAGGCTTAGGGATTAGGGTTAGGGTCAAACGTTACTCTTAGATTTAACGGTTACACTTTGGTTTAGGGTTGAGTTTTACGATTAGGGTTAAGATGAGGGGTTAGGTTATGGTACAGGGTTAGGGTTAAGTGTTAGGTTTAGTGTTGAAGATTAGGATTAGGGTTAGGATTAAAGGTTAGCGTGAGAGTTAACGCTTAGGGTTAAGGTTAAGAGTTAGGGTTTAGAGTTAGGGTTAGGGATAGGGTTAGTTTCAGTTAGTTTAGTGCTATGGTTTGTGTTAGAGGTTAGGGTTAGGTTTACTGGTGACGGTTAGGGTTACGTTTAGGGGTTAGCATTAGGGTTAGGGTTAAGGGATAGGATTAGGGATAAGTGTTGGGCTTAGGGTTAGGGTTCAGTGTTAGGGTTAGCATTAAGGATTAGGGGTAGGGTCAGGGTTAAATGCTTTGGTGCGGGTAATGGTTAGGGTCAGGGTTAAGGTTGACGGATAGGGTTAGTGTTAAGGGTTACGGGTAGGTTTAGGGTTCAGGGTTAGAGTTAGCATTAGGGCTTAAGGTTAGGATTAGGCGGTAGGTTAGATTTAGGGTTAGATCTAGGCGTTAGGGTAAGGGCTAGCGTTAGGGTTAAGAGATAGGGTTAGGTTTAATGCTTAGGATTAGGGTTAGGGTTTGGGGTTAAATAAGTGTTAGGGGTTAGGTTTAAGGATCAAAGGTTAGGGTTATTTTTAGCTGTAGTGTTAGGGTTAGGGATAAGGGATCCCATTAGCATTAAGGGTCTTCCTTACTGTAGGGTTAAGGGTTAGGCTTAGAGTTAAAGGTTAAGGTTAGGGTCAGTGTTAAGATTTGGTGTACGGTTAACGGTTAGGGTAAAGGTTAAGCGTTAGGGTTAGGGATTAGTGATTAGGGTTTTTGGTTAGTGTTAGGGTTAGCGGTTAGGAGTTAGTGTTTTATTAAGGGGTATGGTTAGAATTAGGATTGGGGTTAGAGTTAGGGTGAGGTATAGGGGTTAGGTTTAGGGTAAAAGGATAGGATTAGGGTTACGGGATGGGCTTAGGTTTTGGGTTAAAGTTTACTGCTAGGGTTAGGGATAGGGTTCAGGGTTAGCTTTAGGGGTCTGGTTAGGGTCAGGTGTTAGGTTAGTGTCAGGGTTAGGTCTAGTCGTGAGGGTAAGGTTTAGGGTTAGCTTTAAGAGCTAGGGTTAGGTTTAATGGTTAGGATTAGGATTAGGGTTAAGGGTTAGGGTAAGGCTTAGGGGTTAGGGTGAAGGGTTAGGGTCAAGGGTTAGGGTTTTTGTTAGGCATATCGTTGGGGTTAGAAGTAAGGGTTACTGTCAGTGTTAGGGTTGTAGGTAGGGTTACGGTTAGGGTTAGCGGTTTAGAATTAGGGTTACGGATTAGGTGTCACAGTGATGACTAGGAGATAGGGTTAGAATTATGGGATAGGGGTTGTTCTCAGGAAATGGGTTATGCATTAACGTTAGGATAAGAGGTTAAAGTTAGGCGCACGGTGAGGTTTACGTGTTAAAGGGAGAAATAGGAACAGGGTTGGGTGTTATGTTCAGGGTTAGGGTTATCTGTTAAAGGTATTGTTTATGCTTAGCGCACGGGCCCTGTCTGCATTGGGCGGGTGGGGGGAGTTTAGGGGGCTGGGATTGTACCCCGGAACCCACTCTATCAATCTCTGGGTATGGGCCCGTGGGTTTCATGCAGGACGCAGTGGTAGAGCCTCCTTTCACGCATGGCATGGGAGGATTGCAGGCTTTCTAAACTCTAAGAAAGCAAGAAGTCTGAGAATTAGATTTAGGGTTAGGATTATGGTTAGGGTTAAGGATGAAGTTTAGTGTTAGGGTGAGGGCTTAGGGTTAGGGATTAGGGTTATGGTTAAAGGTTACCCTTAGGTTTAACGGTTACACTTTGGTTTAGG
>NW_027182913.1:330000-342500 GCF_041146395.1 Eulemur rufifrons | reverse complement strand
GTTAGGGTGAAGGTTTAGGGTTTTTGCTAGGCATAGCGTTGGGGTTAGAAGTAAGGGTTACTGTCAGTGTCAGGGTTGTAGGTAGGGTTACGGTTAGGGTTAGCGGTTTAGAATTAGGGTTAGGGATTAGGTGTCACAGTGATGACTAGGAGATAGGGTTAGAATTATGGGATAGGGGTTGTTCTCAGGAAATGGGTTATGCATTAACGTTAGGATAAGAGGTTAAAGTTAGGCGCACGGTGAGGTTTACGTGTTAAGGGGAGAAATAGGAACAGGGTTGGGTGTTATGTTCAGGGTTAGAGTTATCTGTTAAAGGTATTGTTTATGCTTAGCGCACGGGCCCTGTCTGCATTGGGCGGGCGGGGGTAGTTCAGGGGGCTGGGCTTGTACCCGGGAACCCACTCTATCATACTCTGGGTATGAGCCCGTGGGTTTCATGCAGGACGCAGAGGTAGAGCCTCCTTTCACGCATGGCATGGGAGGATTGCAGGCTTTCTAAACTCTAAGAAAGCAAGAAGTCTGAGAATTAGATTTAGGGTTAGGATTATGGTTAGGGTTAAGGATGAAGTTTAGTGTTAGGGTGAGGGCTTAGGGTTAGGGATTAGGGTTAGGGTTAAAGGTTACCCTTAGGTGTACCGGTTCCACTGTGGTTTAGGGTTGAGGTTTACGGTTAGGGTTAAGATGAGGGGTTAGGGTTTGGTACAGCGTTAGAGTTAAGTATTAGGTTTAGTGTTGAAGATTAGGATTAGGGTTAGGATTAAAGGTTAGCGTGAGAGTTAACGCTTAGGTTTAAGGTTAAGAGTTAGGGTTTAGGGTTAGGTTTAGGGTTAGTGTTAGTTTTAGGGTTAGAGTTATGTGCTATGGTTTGTGTTAGCGATTAGGGTTAGGTTTACTGGTCACGGCTAGGGTTAGGTTTAGGGGGTAGCATTAGGGTTAGGCTTATGGTTAGGGTTAAGGTATAGGATTAGGGATAAGTGTTGGGCTTAGGGTTAGGGTTTAGTGTTAGGGTTATCATTAAGGATTAGGGGTAGGGTCAGGGTTAAATGCTTGGTTGCGGGTAATGGTTAGGGTCAGGGTTAAGGTTGACGGATAGGGTTAGTGTTAAGGGTTACGGGTAGGTTTAGGGTTCAGGGTTAGAGTTAGCATTAGGGCTTAAGGTTAGGATTAGGCGGTAGGTTAGATTTAGGGTGAGATCTAGGCGTTAGGGTAAGGGCTAGCGTTAGGGTTAAGAGATAGGGTTAGGTTTAATGCTTAGGATTAGGGTTAGGGTTTGGGGTTAAAGTAAGTGTTAGGGGTTAGGTTTCAGGAGCAAAGGTTAGGGTTATTTTTAGCTGTAGTGTTAGGGTTAGGGATAAGGGATCCCATTAGCATTAAGGGTCTTCCTTACTGTAGGGTTAAGGGTTAGGCTTAGAGTTAAAGGTTAAGGTTAGGGTCAGTGTTAAGATTTAGGGTGAGGGTTAACGGTTTGGGTAAAGGTTAAGCGTTAGGGTTAGGGATTAGTGATTAGGGATTTTGGTTAGTGTTAGGGTTAGCGATTAGGAGTTAGTGTTTTATGAAGGGGTATGGTTAGAATTAGGATTGGTGTTAGAGTTAGGGTGAGGTATAGGGGTTAGGTTTAGGGGTTAGTTTTAGGGTAAAAGGATAGGATTAGGGTTACGGGTTGGGCTTAGGTTTAGGGTTAAAGTTTACTGCTAGGGTTAGGGATAGGGTTCAGGGTTAGCTTTAGGGGTTCTGGTTAGGGTTAGGTGTTAGGATAGTGTCAGGGTTAGGTCTAGTCGTGAGGGTAAGGTTTAGGGTTAGCTTTAAGAGCTAGGGTTAGGTTTAATGGTTAGGATTAGGATTAGGGTTAAGGGTTAGGGTAAGGCTTAGGGATTAGGGTGAAGGTTTAGGGTTTTTGCTAGGCATAGCGTTGGGGTTAGAAGTAAGGGTTACTGTCAGTGTCAGGGTTGTAAGTAGGGTTACGGTTAGGGTTAGCGGTTTAGAATTAGGGTTAGGGATTAGGTGTCACAGTGATGACTAGGAGATACGGTTAGAATTATGGGATAGGGGTTGTTCTCAGGAAATGGGTTATGCATTAACGTTAGGATAAGAGGTTAAAGTTAGGCGCACGGTGAGGTTTACGTGTTAAGGGGAGAAATAGGAACAGGGTTGGGTGTTATGTTCAGGGTTAGGGTTATCTGTTAAAGGTATTGTTTATGCTTAGCGCACGGGCCCTGTCTGCATTGGGCGGGCGGGGGGAGTTTAAGGGGCTGGGATTGTACCCGGGAACCCACTCTATCATACTCTGGGTATGGGTCCGTGGGTTTCATGCAGGACGCAGAGGTAGAGCCTCCTTTCACGCATGGCATGGGAGGATTGCAGGCTTTCTAAACTCTAAGAAAGCAAGAAGTCTGAGAATTAGATTTAGGGTTAGGATTATGGTTAGGGTTAAGGATGAAGTTTAGTGTTAGGGTGAGGGCTTAGGGTCACGGATTAGGGTTAGGGTTAAAGGTTACTCTTAGGTTTAATGGTCACACTTTGGTATAGGGTTGAGGTTCACCGTTAGGGTTAAGATGAGGGGTTAGGGTTTGGTACAGGGTTAGGGTTAAGTGTTAGGGTTAGGGTTGAAGATTAGGATTAGGGTTAGGATTAAAGGTTAGCGTGAGAGTTAACGCTTAGGGTTAAGGTTAAGAGTTAGGGTTTAGGGTTAGGGTTAGGTTTAGGATTAGTTTTAGGGTTAGAGTTATTTGCTACGCTTTGTGTTAGAGGTTAGGGTTAGGTTTACTGGTCACGGTTAGGGTTACGTTTAGGGGGTAGCATTAGGGTTAGGGTTAGGGTTAAGGGATAGGATTAGGGATAAGTGTTAGGCTTAGGGTTAGTGTTTAGTGTTAGGGTTAGCATTAAGGATTAGGGTTAGGGTCAGGGTTAAATGCTTGGGTGCGGGTAATGGTTAGGGTCAGGGTTAAGGTTCACGGATAGGGTTAGTGTTAAGTGTTACGGGTAGTTTTAGGGTTCAGGGTTAGTGTTACCATTGGGGCTTAAGGTTAGGATTAGGCGGTAGGTTAGACTTCGGGTTAGATCTAGGCGTTAGGGTAAGGGCTAGCGTTAGGGTTAAGAGATAGGGTTAGGTTTAATGCTTAGGATTAGGGTTAGGGTTTGGGGTTAAAGTAAGTGTTAGGGGTTAGGTTTAAGGATCAAAGGTTAGGGTTATTTTTAGCTGTAGTGTTAGGGTTAGGGATAAGGGATCCCATTAGCATTAAGGGTCTTCCTTACTGTAGGGTTAAGGGTTAGGCTTAGAGTTAAAGGTTAAGGTTAGGGTCAGTGTTAAGATTTAGGGTGAGGGTTAACGGTTAGGGTAAAGGTTAAGCGTTAGGGTTAGGGATTAGTGATTAGGGATTTTGGTTAGTGTTAGGGTTAGCGGTTAGGAGTTAGTGTTTTATGAAGTGCTATGGTTAGAATTAGGATTGGGGTTAGAGTTAGGGTGAGGTATAGGGGTTAGGTTTAGGGGTTAGTTTTGGGGTAAAAGGATAGGATTAGGGTTACGGGTTGGGCTTAGGTTTAGGGTTAAAGTTTACTGCTAGGGTTAGGGATAGGGTTCAGGGTTAGCTTTAGGGGTTCTGGTTGGTGTTAGGTGTTAGGTTAGTGTCAGGGTTAGGTCTAGTCGTGAGGGTAAGGTTTAGGGTTAGCTTTAAGAGCTAGGGTTAGGTTTAATGGTTAGGATTAGGATTAGGGTTAAGGGTTAGGGTAAGGCTTAGGGGTTAGGGTGAAGGGTTAGGGTCAAGGGTTAGGGTTTTTGTTAGGCATAGCTTTGGGGTTAGAAGTAAGGGTTACTGTCAGTGTCAGGGTTGTAGGTAGGGTTACGGTTAGGGTTAGCGGTTTAGAATTAGGGTTAGGGATTAGGTGTCACAGTGATGACTAGGAGATACGGTTAGAATTATGGGATAGGGGTTGTTCTCAGGAAATGGGTTATGCATTAACGTTAGGATAAGAGGTTAAAGTTAGGCGCACGGTGAGGTTTACGTGTTAAGGGGAGAAATAGGAACAGGGTTGGGTGTTATGTTCAGGGTTAGGGTTATCTGTTAAAGGTATTGTTTATGCTTAGCGCACGGGCCCTGTCTGCATTGGGCGGGCGGGGGGAGTTTAAGGGGCTGGGATTGTACCCGGGAACCCACTCTATCATACTCTGGGTATGGGTCCGTGGGTTTCATGCAGGACGCAGAGGTAGAGCCTCCTTTCACGCATGGCATGGGAGGATTGCAGGCTTTCTAAACTCTAAGAAAGCAAGAAGTCTGAGAATTAGATTTAGGGTTAGGATTATGGTTAGGGTTAAGGATGAAGTTTAGTGTTAGGGTGAGGGCTTAGGGTCACGGATTAGGGTTAGGGTTAAAGGTTACTCTTAGGTTTAATGGTCACACTTTGGTATAGGGTTGAGGTTCACCGTTAGGGTTAAGATGAGGGGTTAGGGTTTGGTACAGGGTTAGGGTTAAGTGTTAGGGTTAGGGTTGAAGATTAGGATTAGGGTTAGGATTAAAGGTTAGCGTGAGAGTTAACGCTTAGGGTTAAGGTTAAGAGTTAGGGTTTAGGGTTAGGGTTAGGTTTAGGATTAGTTTTAGGGTTAGAGTTATTTGCTACGCTTTGTGTTAGAGGTTAGGGTTAGGTTTACTGGTCACGGTTAGGGTTACGTTTAGGGGGTAGCATTAGGGTTAGGGTTAGGGTTAAGGGATAGGATTAGGGATAAGTGTTAGGCTTAGGGTTAGTGTTTAGTGTTAGGGTTAGCATTAAGGATTAGGGTTAGGGTCAGGGTTAAATGCTTGGGTGCGGGTAATGGTTAGGGTCAGGGTTAAGGTTCACGGATAGGGTTAGTGTTAAGTGTTACGGGTAGTTTTAGGGTTCAGGGTTAGTGTTACCATTGGGGCTTAAGGTTAGGATTAGGCGGTAGGTTAGACTTCGGGTTAGATCTAGGCGTTAGGGTAAGGGCTAGCGTTAGGGTTAAGAGATAGGGTTAGGTTTAATGCTTAGGATTAGGGTTAGGGTTTGGGGTTAAAGTAAGTGTTAGGGGTTAGGTTTAAGGATCAAAGGTTAGGGTTATTTTTAGCTGTAGTGTTAGGGTTAGGGATAAGGGATCCCATTAGCATTAAGGGTCTTCCTTACTGTAGGGTTAAGGGTTAGGCTTAGAGTTAAAGGTTAAGGTTAGGGTCAGTGTTAAGATTTAGGGTGAGGGTTAACGGTTAGGGTAAAGGTTAAGCGTTAGGGTTAGGGATTAGTGATTAGGGATTTTGGTTAGTGTTAGGGTTAGCGGTTAGGAGTTAGTGTTTTATGAAGTGCTATGGTTAGAATTAGGATTGGGGTTAGAGTTAGGGTGAGGTATAGGGGTTAGGTTTAGGGGTTAGTTTTGGGGTAAAAGGATAGGATTAGGGTTACGGGTTGGGCTTAGGTTTAGGGTTAAAGTTTACTGCTAGGGTTAGGGATAGGGTTCAGGGTTAGCTTTAGGGGTTCTGGTTGGTGTTAGGTGTTAGGTTAGTGTCAGGGTTAGGTCTAGTCGTGAGGGTAAGGTTTAGGGTTAGCTTTAAGAGCTAGGGTTAGGTTTAATGGTTAGGATTAGGATTAGGGTTAAGGGTTAGGGTAAGGCTTAGGGGTTACGGTGAAGGGTTAGGGTCAAGGGTTAGGGTTTTTGTTAGGCATAGCGTTGGGGTTAGAAGTAAGGGTTACTGTCAGTGTTAGGGTTGTAGGTAGGGTTACGGTTAGGGTTAGCGGTTTAGAATTAGGGTTAGGGATTAGGTGTCACAGTGATGACTAGGAGATAGGGTTAGAATTATGGGATAGGGGTTGTTCTCAGGAAATGGGTTATGCATTAACGTTAGGATAAGAGGTTAAAGTTAGGCGCACGGTGAAGTTTACGTGTTAAAGGGAGAAATAGGAACAGGGTTGGGTGTTATGTTCAGGGTTAGGGTTATCTGTTAAAGGTATTGTTTATGCTTAGCGCACGGGCCCTGTCTGCATTGGGCGGGCGGGGGGAGTTTAGGGGGCTGGGATTGTACCCGGGAACCCACTCTATCATACTCTGGGTATGGGCCCGTGGGTTTCATGCAGGACACAGTGGTAGAGCCTCCTTTCACGCATGGCATGGGAGGATTGCAGGCTTTCTAAACTCTAAGAAAGTAAGAAGTCTGAGAATTAGATTTAGGGTTACGATTATGGTTAGGGTTAAGGATGAAGTTTAGTGTTAGGGTGAGGGCTTAGGGTTAGGGATTAGGGTTAGGGTTAAAGGTTACTCTTAGGTTTAACGGTTACACTTTGTTTTAAGGTTGAGGTTTACGGTTAGGGTTAAGATGAGGGGTTAGGGTTTGGTACAGGATTAGGGTTAAGTGTTAGGTTTTGGGTTGAAGATTAGGATTAGGGTTAGGATTAAAGGTTAGCGTGAGAGTTAACGCTTAGGGTTAAGGTTAAGAGTTAGGGTTTAGGGTTCGGGTTGGGGTTAGGTTTAGTTTTAGGGTTAGAGTTATGTGCTATGGTTTGTGTTAGAGGTTAAGGTTAGGTTTACTGGTCACGGTTAGGGTTACGTTTAGGGGTTTGCGTTAGGGTTAGGGTTAAGGGATAGGATTAGGGTTAAGTGTTGGGCTTAGGGTTAGGGTTTAGTGTTAGTGTTATCATTAAGGATTAGGGGTAGGGTCAGGGCTAAATGCTTCGGTGCGGGTAATGGTTAGGGTCAGGGTTAAGGTTCACGGATAGGGTTAGTATTAAGGGTTACGGGTAGGTTTAGGGTTCAGGGTTAGAGTTAGCATTAGGGCTTAAGGTTAGGATTAGGCGGTAGGTTCGATTTAGGGTTAGATCTAGGCGTTAGGGTAAGGGCTAGCGTTAGGGTTCAGAGATAGGTTTAGGTTTAATGCTTAGGATTAGGGTTAGGGTTTGGGGTTAAAGTAAGTGTTAGGGGTTAGTTTTTAGGATCCAAGGTTAGGGTTATTTTTAGCTGTAGTGTTAGGGTTAGGGATAAGGGATCCCATTACAATTAAGGGTCTTCCTTACTGTAGGGTTAAGGGTTAGGCTTAGAGTTAAAGGTTAAGGTTAGGGTCAGTGTTAAGATTTAGGGTGAGGGTTAACGGTTAGGGTAAAAGTTAAGTGTTAGGGTTAGGGATTAGTGATTAGGGTTTTTGGTTAGTGTTAGGTTAGCGGTTAGTGTTTTATGAAGGGGTATGGTTAGAATTAGGATTGGGTTTAGAGTTAGGGTGAGGTATAGGGGTTAGGTTTAGGGGTTAGTTTTAGGGTAAAAGGATAGGATTAGGGTTACGGGTTGGGCTTAGGTTTAGGGTTAAAGTTTACTGCTAGGGTTAGGGATAGGGTTCAGGGTTAGCTTTAGGGGTTCTGGTGAGGGTTAAGTGTTAGGTTAGTGTCAGGGTTAGGTCTAGTCGTGAGGGTAAGGTTTAGGGTTAGCTTTAAGAGCTAGGGTTAGGTTTAATGGTTAGGATTAGGATTAGGGTTAAGGGTTAGGGTAAGGCTTAGGGGTTAGGGTGAAGGGTTAGGGTCAAGGGTTAGGGTTTTTATTAGGCATAGCGTTGGGGTTAGAAGTAAGGGTTACTGTCAGTGTTAGGGTTGTAGGTAGGGTTACGGTTAGGGTTAGCGGTTTGGAATTAGGGTTAGGGATTAGGTGTCACAGTGATGACTAGGAGATAGGGTTAGAATTATGGGATAGGGGTTGTTCTCAGGAAATGGGTTATGCATTAACGTTAGGATAAGAGGTTAAAGTTAGGCGAACGGTGACGTTTACGTGTTAAGGGGAGAAATAGGAACAGGGTTGGGGTTTATATTCAGGGTTAGGGTTATCTGTTAAAGGTATTGTTTATGCTTAGCGCATGGGCTCTGTCTGCATTAGGCGGGCGGGGGGGAGTTTTGGGGGCTGGGATTGTACCCGGGAACCCACTCTATCATACTCTGGGTATGGGCCCGTGGGTTTCATGCAGGACACAGTGGTAGAGCCTCCTTTCACGCATGGCATGGGAGGATTGCAGGCTTTCTAAACTCTAAGAAAGCAAGAAGTCTGAGAATTAGATTTAGGGTTAGGATTATGGTTAGGGTTAAGGATGAAGTTTAGTGTTAGGGTGAGGGCTTAGGGTTAGGGATTCGGGTTAGGGTTAAAGGTTACTCTTAGGTTTAACGGTTACACTTTGGTTTAGGGTTGAGGTTTACGGTTAGGGTTAAGATGAAGGGTTAGGGTTTGGTACAGGGTTAGGGTTAAGTGTAAGGTTTAGGGTTGAAGATTAGGATTAGGGTTAGGATTATAGGATAGCGTGAGAGTTAACGCTTAGGGTTAAGGTTAAGAGTTAGGGTTTAGGGTTAGGTTTAGGGTTAGGGTTAGTTTTAGGGTTAGAGTTATGTGCTATGGTTTGTGTTAGAGGTTAGGGTTAGGTTTACTGGTGACGGTTAGGGTTACGTTTAGGGGTTAGCATTAGGGTTAGGGTTAGGGTTAGGGTTAAGGGATAGGATTACGGTTAAGTGTTGGCCTTAGGGTTAGGGTTTAGTGTTAGGGTTATCATTAAGTACTAGGGGTAGGTTCAGGGTTAAATGCCTGGGGGGGGGAATGGTTAGGGTCAGGGTTAAGGTTCACGGATAGGGTTAGTGTTAAGGGTTACGGGTAGGTTTAGGGTTCAGGGTTAGAGTTAGCATTAGGGCTTAAGGTTAGGATTAGGCGGTAGGTTCGATTTAGGGTTAGATCTAGGCGTTCGGGTAAGGGCTAGCGTTAGGGTTAAGAGATAGGGTTAGGTTTAATGCTTAGGATTAGGGTTAGGGTTTGGGGTTAAAGAAAGTGTTAGGGGTTAGGTTTAAGGATGAAAGGTTACTGTTATTTTTAGCTGTAGTGTTAGGGTTACGGAAAAGGGACCCCTTAGCATTAAGGGTCTTCCTTACTGTAGGGTTAAGGGTTAGGCTTAGAGTTAAAGGTTAAGGTTAGGGTCAGTGTTAAGATTTAGGGTGAGGGTTAACGGTTAGGGTAAAGGTTAAGCGTTAGGGTTAGGGATTAGTGATTAGGGTTTTTGGTTAGTGTTAGGGTTAGCGGTTAGGAGTTAGTGTTTTATGAAGGGGTATGGTTAGAATTAGGATTGGGGTTAGAGTTAGGGTGAGGTATAGGGGTTAGTTTTAGGGGTTAGTTTTAGGGTAAAAGGATAGGATTAGGGTTACGGGTTGGGCTTAGGTTTAGGGTTAAAGTTTACTGCTGGGGTTAGGGATAGGGTTCAGACTTAGCTTTAGGGGTTCTGCTTAGGGTTAGGTGTTAGGTTAGTGTCAGGGTAAGGTCTAGTCGTGAAGGCAAGGTTCAGGGTTATCTTTAAGAGCTAGGGTTAGGTTTAATGGTTAGGATTAGGATTAGGGTTAAGGGTTAGGGTAAGGCTTAGGGGTTAGGGTGCAGGGTTAGGGTTTTTGTTAGGCATAGCGTTGGGGTTAGAAGTAAGGGTTACTGTCAGTGTTAGGGTTGTAGGTAGGGTTACGGTTAGGGTTAGCGGTTTAGAA
This sequence comes from Eulemur rufifrons, assembly GCF_041146395.1. Lineage (NCBI taxonomy): Eukaryota > Metazoa > Chordata > Mammalia > Primates > Lemuridae > Eulemur > Eulemur rufifrons. Next base: position 333,026 of record NW_027182913.1, on the reverse strand, counting down.
TTAGGGTTAGGGATTAGGTGTCACAGTGATGACTAGGAGATAGGGTTAGAATTATGGGATAGGGGTTGTTCTCAGGAAATGCGTTATGCATTAACGTTAGGATAAGAGGTTAAAGTTAGGCGCACGGTGAGGTTTACGTGTTAAGGGGAGAATAGGAACAGGGTTGGGTGTTATGTTCAGGGTTAGGGTTATCTGTTAAAGGTATTGTTTATGCTTAGCGCACGGGCCCTGTCTGCATTAGGCGGGCGGGGGGGAGTTTTGGGGGCTGGGATTGTACCCGGGAACCCACTCTATCATACTCTGGGTATGGGCCCGTGGGTTTCATGCAGGACACAGTGGTAGAGCCTCCTTTCACGCATGGCATGGGAGGATTGCAGGCTTTCTAAACTCTAAGAAAGCAAGAAGTCTGAGAATTAGATTTAGGCTTAGGATTATGTTTAGGGTTAAGGATGAAGTTTAGTGTTAGGGTGAGGGCTTAGGGTTAGGGATTAGGGTTAGGGTTAAAGGTTACCCTTAGGTTTAACGGTTACACTTTGGTTTAGGGTTGAGGTTTACGGTTAGGGTTAAGATGATGGGTTAGGGTTTGGTACAGGGTTGGGGTTAAGTGTAAGGTTTAGGGTTGAAGATTAGGATTAGGGTTAGGATTATAGGATAGCGTGAGAGTTAACGCTTAGGGTTAAGGTTAAGAGTTAGGGTTTAGGGTTAGGTTTAGGGTTAGGGTTAGTTTTAGGGTTAGAGTTATGTGCTATGGTTTGTGTTAGAGGTTAGGGTTAGGTTTACTCGTGACGGTTAGGGTTACGTTTAGGGGTTAGCCTTAGGGTTAAGGTTAGGGTTAGGGTTAAGGGATAGGATTACGGTTAAGTGTTGGCCTTAGGGTTAGGGTTTAGTGTTAGGGTTACCATTAAGGACTAGGGGTAGGGTCAGGGTTAAATGCCTGGGTGCGGGTAATGGTTAGGGTCAGGGTTAAGGTTCACGGATAGGGTTACTGTTAACGGTTACGGGTAGGTTTAGGGTTCAGGGTTAGAGTTAGCATTAGGGCTTAAGGTTAGGATTACGCGGTAGGTTCGATTTAGGGTTAGATCTAGGCGTTAGGGTAAGGGCTAGCGTTAGGGTTAAGAGATAGGGTTAGGTTTAATGCTTAGGATTAGGGTTGGGGTTTGGGGTTAAAGTAAGTGTTAGGGGTTAGGTTTAAGGATGAAAGGTTACTGTTATTTTTGGCTGTAGTGTTAGGGTTACGGAAAAGGGATTCCATTAGCATTAAGGGTCTTCCTTACTGTAGGGTTAAGGGTTAGGCTTAGAGTTAAAGGTTAAGGTTAGGGTCAGTGTTAAGATTTAGGGTGAGGGTTAACGGTTAGGGTAAAGGTTAAGCGTTAGGGTTAGGGATTAGTGATTAGGGTTTTTGGTTAGTGTTAGGGTTAGCGGTTAGGAGTTAGTGTTTTATGAAGGGGTATGGTTAGAATTAGGATTGGGGTTAGAGTTAGGGTGAGGTATAGGGGTTAGGTTTAGGGGTTAGTTTTAGGGTAAAAGGATAGGATTAGGGTTACGGGTTGGGCTTAGGTTTAGGGTTAAAGTTTACTGCTAGGGTTAGGGATAGGGTTCAGGCTTAGCTTTAGGGGTTCTGCTTAGGGTTAGGTGTTAGGTTAGTGTCAGGGTTAGGTCTAGTCGTAAGGGCAAGGTTCAGGGTTATCTTTAAGAGCTAGGGTTAGGTTTAATGGTTAGGATTAGGATTAGGGTTAAGGGTTAGGGTAAGGCTTAGGGGTTAGGGTGCAGGGTTAGGGTTTTTGTTAGGCATAGCGTTGGGGTTAGAAGTAAGGGTTACTGTCAGTGTCAGGGTTGTAGGTAGGGTTACGGTTAGGGTTAGCGGTTTAGAATTAGGGTTAGGGATTAGGTGTCACAGTGACGACTAGGAGATAGGGTTAGAATTATGGGATAGGGGTTGTTCTCAGGAAATGGGTTATGCATTAACGTTAGGATAAGAGGTTAAAGTTAGGCGCACGGTGAGGTTTACGTGTTAAGGGGAGAAATAGGAACAGGGTTGGGTGTTATGTTCAGGGTTAGGGTTATCTGTTAAAGGTTTTTTTTATGCTTAGCGCACGGGCCCTGTCTGCATTAGGCGGGAGGGGGGAGTTTAGGGGGCTGGAATTGTACCCGGGAACCCACTCTATCGTACTCTGGGTATGGGCCGGTGGGTTTCATGCAGGACACAGTGGTAGAGCCTCCTTTCAGGCATGGCATGGGAGGATTGCAGGCTTTCTAAACTCTAAGAAAGTAAGAAGTCTGAGAATTAGATTTAGGGTTAGGATTATGGTTAGGGTTAAGGATGAAGTTTAGTGTTAGGGTGAGGGCTGAGGGTTAGGGCTTAGGATTAGGGTTAAATGTTACTCTTACGTTTAACGGTTACACTTTGGTTTAGGGTTGAGGTTTACTGTTAGGGTTCAGATGAGTGGTTAGGGTTTGGTACACGGTTAGGGTTAAGTGTTAGGTTTAGGGTTGAAGATGAGGATTAGGGTTAGGATTAAAGGTTAGCGTGCGAGTTAACGCTTAGGGTTAAGGTTAAGAGTTAGGTGTTAGGGATAGGTTTAGGGTTCGTTTTAGGGTTAGAGTTATGTGCTATGGTTTGTGTTAGAGGTTAGGGTTAGGTTTACTGGTCACGGTGAGGGTTACGTTTAGGGGTTAGCATTAGGGTTAGTGTTAAGGGATAGGATTAGGGTTAAGTGTTAGGCGTAGGGTGAGGGTTTAGTGTTAGGGTTATCATTAAGGATTAGGGGTAGGGTAAGGGTTAAATGCTTGGGTGCGGGTAATGATTAGGGTCAGGGTTAAGGTTCACGGATAGGGTTAGTGTTAAGGGTTACGGGTAGGTTTGGGGTTCAGGGTTAGAGTTAGCATTAGGGCTTAAGGTTAGGATTAGGCGGTAGGTTAGATTTAGGGTTAGATCTAGGCGTTAGGGTAAGGGCTAGCGTTAGGGTTAAGAGATAGGGTTAGGTTTAATGCTTAGGATTAGGGTTAGGGTTTGGGGTTAAAGTAAG
>NW_027182913.1:270000-272500 GCF_041146395.1 Eulemur rufifrons | reverse complement strand
GGTTACGGGTTGGGCTTAGGTTTAGGGTTAAAGTTTACTGCTAGGGTTAGGGATAGGGTTCAGGGTTAGCTTTAGGGGTTCTGGTTAGGGTTAGGTGTTAGGTTAGTGTCAGGGTTAGGTCTAGTCGTGAGGGTAAGGTTTAGGGTTAGCTTTAAGAGCTAGGGTTAGGTTTAATGGTTAGGATTAGGATTAGGGTTAAGGGTTAGTGTAATGCTTAGGGGTTAGGGTGAAGGGTTAGGGTCAAGGGTTAGGGTTTTTGTTAGGCATAGCGTTGGGTTTAGAAGTAAGGGTTACTGTCAGTGTTAGGGTTGTAGGTAGGGTTACGGTTAGGGTTAGCGGTTTAGAATTAGGGTTAGGGATTAGGTGTCACAGTGATGACTAGGAGATAGGGTTAGAATTATGGGATAGGGGTTGTTCTCAGGAAATGGGTTATGCATTAACGTTAGGATAAGAGGTTAAAGTTAGGCGCACGGTGAGGTTTACGTGTTAAGGGGAGAAATAGGAACAGGGTTGGGTGTTATGTTCAGGGTTAGGGTTATCTGTTAAAGGTATTGTTTATGCTTAGCGCACGGGCCCTGTCTGCATTAGGCGGTCGGGGGGAGTTTAGGGGGCTGGGATTGTACCCGGGAACCCACTCTATCATACTCTGGGTATGGGCCCGTGGGTTTCATGCAGGACACAGTCGTAGAGCCTCCTTTCACGCATGGCATGGGAGGATTGCAGGCTTTCTAAACTCTAAGAAAGCAAGAAGTCTGAGAATGAAATTTAGGGTTGCATTATGGTTAGGGTTAAGGATGAAGTTTAGTGTTAGGGTGAGGGCTTAGGGTTAGGGATTAGGGTTAGGGTTAAAGATTACTCTTAGGTTTAACGGTTACACTTTGGTTTAGGGTTGAGGTTTACGGTTAGGGTTAAGATGAGCGGTTAGGGTTTGGTACAGGGTTAGGGTTAAGTGTTAGGTTTAGGGTTGAAGATTAGGATTAGGGTTAGGATTAAAGGTTAGCGTGAGAGTTAACGCTTAGTGTTAAGGATAAGAGTTAGGGTTTATGGTTAGGGTTAGTGTTAGGGTTAGTTTTAGGGTTAGAGTTATGTGCTATGATTTGTGTTAGAGGTTAGGGTTAGGTTTACTGGGCACGGATAGGGTTACGTTTAGGGGTTAGCATTAGGGTTAGGGTTAGGGTTAAGGGATAGGATTAGGGTTAAGTGTTGGGCTTAGGGTTAGGGTTTAGTCTTAGGGTTAGCATTAAGGATTAGGGTTAGGGTCTGGGTTAAATGCTTGGGTGCGGTAATGGTTAGGGTCAGGGTTAAGGTTCACGGATAGGGTTAGTTTTAAGGGTTATGGGTAGGTTTAGGGTTCAGGGTTAGAGTTAGCATTAGGGCTTAAGGTTAGTATTAGGCGGTAGGTTAGATTTAGGGTTAGATCTAGGCGTTAGGGTAAGGGCTAGCGTTAGGGTTAAGAGATAGGGTTAGGTTTAATGCTTATTATTAGTGTTAGGGTTTGGGGTTAAAGTAAGTGTTAGGGGTTAGGTTTCAGGATCCAAGGTTAGGGTTATTTTTGGCTGTAGTGTTAGGGTTACGGATAAGGGATCCCATTAGCATTAAGGGTCTTCCTTACTGTAGGATTAAGGGATAGGCTTAGAGTTAAAGGTTAAGGTTAGCGTCAGTGTTAAGATTTAGGGTGAGGGTTAACAGTTAGGGTAAAGGTTAAGCGTTAGGGTTAGGGATTAGTGATTAGGGTTTTTGGTTAGTGTTAGGGTTAGCGGTTAGGAGTCAGTGTTTTATGAAGGGGTATGGTTAGAATTGGGATTGGGGTTAGAGTTAGGGTGTGGTTTAGGTGTTAGGTTTAGGGGTTAGTTTTAGGGTAAAAGGATAGGATTAGGGTTACGGGTTGGGCTTAGGTTTAGGGTTAAAGTTTACTGCTAGGGTTAGGGATAGGGTTCAGGGTTAGCTTTAGGGGTTCTGGTTAGGGTTAGGTGTTAGGTCAGTGTCAGGGTTAGGTCTAGTCGTGAGGGTAAGGTTTAGGGTTAGCTTTAAGAGCTAGGGTTAGGTTTAATGGTTAGGATTAGGATTAGGGTTAAGGGTTAGGGTAAGGCTTAGGGGTTAGGGTGAAGGGTTAGGGTCAAGGGTTAGGGTTTTTGTTAGGCATAGCGTTGGGGTTAGAAGTAAGGGTTACTGTCAGTGTCAGGGTTGTAGGTAGGGTTACGGTTAGGGTTAGCGGTTTAGAATTAGGGTTAGGGATTAGGTGTCACAGTGATGACTAGGAGATAGGGTTAGAATCATGGGATGGGGTTGTTCTCAGAAAATGGGTTATGCATTAACGTTAGGATAAGAGGTTAAAGTTAGGTGCACGGTGAGGTTTACATGTTAAGGGGAGAAAGAGGAACAGGGTTGGGTGTTATGTTCAGGGTTAGGGTTATCTGTTAAAGGTATTGTTTATGCTTAGCACACGGGCCCTGTCTGCATTAGGCGGGCGGGGGGAGATTAGGGGGCTGGGATTGTACCC